>NC_090021.1:27062978-27364228 GCF_037176765.1 Anolis sagrei | reverse complement strand
TAAGTGGTGAAAACTGGAGCATCCAGGTAATAACAGAATGGCGCAAAATAGTCAGACATGGAGATTGCTGTCCGTTTTGTTTTCAGCTGACTTTTTGTCGTATTCAGCTGACTTTTGTCTTACATCATTGCATGGATGAAAACTAGCACCTCCTTTTGTATGTGTCCGACCCTGATGTAAAAACACATATGTGGAAAAATAATCACACACATCCTCAGCGGGAGGCACAGACAACCTCCCTCTGAATAAATCTTGCCAAGAAAACCCAGTGGTAAGGTTGTCTTGCACTCCCTACAACTCAGAAACAAGTTGAAGGCACTCAAGAGCAACAAACACTCTGGAAAGATACTTTAGCTATTTGCTTAATCTGATAATATCTAGCAGGGCTTTTTGGAGTGCTTGCACGTCCCATTACTGTGTTCTGAAGAGGTCCTTCCTCAGAGGGAAGAATTGGCCCTGGGGTTAGGTAGAGATGGGGAAAATTATGACATCCCCCCCCCCCCCCCCCCAATAAGTCATCTTGACTGTTGCAAAAGCTGACCTGGGGAAAAGTCTATTCTGTTGTTGTGGCAGTCTCTCTACCTTCTCATCCACACCTCTTCCTGTTGCGTTCACACTTCCAGCCACTGCCTATAGCCCTGAAAGACAGGTGCTGTTGGAGCCCCTGATTGTTTTCACACTGTTATCATGCTTGGAATATAAAGGTAGGGAAATGAATAGGAAGGGAGCAGCTGGCTCACACTCACATTATTTTAGCGGTGTGTCTAAATCTAATAGAAGTGCATTGGGCTTCAAAGTGCTGCAGATGTGACCACCTTCTTGATGGTTCAAAAAACACAGAGAAGTTGGCAATATTGTCCCACCACTAAAGTTGCATAAAGTTATAATAAACAGAAATGCTTACTATAGATGCTGATTAGTCTGATCATTTCCATGGATTATGAAACGTATGACCTTTGCACGGTTGGTTTGTAGCTCCCATTGTCGCCATATTGACAAAGATTAACTGGAACCCTGTTAGATAGCCTGCTACCTGCAGGTGCTATTAATGATGTTATCCTATCACCTATGTTAAAAAAGACTGACTGACTAGGCTTGGCAGGCTTTTTGACCCAGAAGTACATACCTTGAATGGCTTCAGACCTGTAGCATCTCAGGTTATGTCCTTGTGACTCTAGAGTTCTGTCTTCTAAAATTACAAGGTTTGTAACTAGGGTAATCCTTTATTATAAGGGATGTCTCTTCCTTGAGTGTCAGAAAGCTTGTCCATTATAATGTTGGTTGGTGACCCCCAATGTAAGGGGCGTCTTCTCTTTGTGATTTGGAAGGCCTTTCTTTTTATATATAGACTGAATAAGATGCCAAATATTCCAGGTAATTCTTTCATAAAGCTGGAAGTATGTGCATCATGTAATTTATGAGTGTTGACAGCATGTTAATATTACAGAGACATAGATTGCTATGGAATTAATACTTCCATTTAGTAAAAAAAAAAAAAAAAACAAGGAAAGGAGATCCAACCTCAATATTAGGAAGAATTTCCTAACTGTGAGAGCTGTTCAGCAGTGGAACTCTGTGCTCTGGAGTGTGGGAGAGGCTCCTTCTCTGGAGGCTTTTAAACAGAGGCCAGATGGCCATCTGTTAGGGGTGCTTTAAATGTGATTTTCCTTTCGGCAGGGGTTTGAACTGGATGGCCCATGAGATCTCTTCCAACTCTATGATTCCGCTTTGAGTCCCCCCAGGGGCAAGAAGAGCAGTATTTAAATACTGTAAATAATAATAAATAAATAATAAAATTCTAAGCTTATTAATAGCTTTTTCATGATTGTCAACCCTGCATATCTTGAATTTTGGCTGTCCTGGCAAGATCATTTGTATTTTGAGTGCGACAAAGTCTGTGGGAACCCGATGAAACTTTTTGCTCCATCAGGTTACTGGGCAATGAAAGATATAGTTGACATTATTGTACGTTAGCTGAAAACAGTAAGCTTGTAGCGAAATTTCCCCCTTTCTTGAAAACCAGCAGTCATAATTTTGAGTAACAGCACTCTTAATCTAAGCACTTACAATCCATTTTTTCCTTCATTCTGGAAATTAGAAATGGAAACTATATGAGGTGACAAATTTTTACCATATTCAAAACAGTCAAACAAGTTAATGCTTTCCTCATGAGCCCTTGCAAAAAGAAAGCAACGCATAAATCTGCCGTCCTCTGTGCATTTTATGAGTTGAACAGCATTATTTATTACATAAAATTCCATAGAGATGAATTTTCCTCTTTATTAAAGTTTTTGGAAGTAAATTCTCAAGAGCAATAGAGTCCTCTTTATTTGCTGACAGGGAAGACCAAAAACAAGAAAATGAAATTTCTTTAAAAAATATATTTTGCTTACATCAGAGGTACCTACTGAGAAATATGGTCTGTGGCATTCAATAGAACTTTTTTACTGGAGAAATTACACTGTTTAGCTGGTATTGCACCACCTGACATCCGCCGGGAAGTAGCAGCCAATAGTGAAAGGACCAAGGCAGTGACATCTCCAGCTCATCCCCTGTTTGGGTATCAGCCAGCACGTCAACGACTTAAATCAAGAAATAGTTTTCTAAGATATACAGAGACACTCGCTGGAACAACTCAGCAAGCGAGAGTCCAAAAGTGGCAGGCTCAAACCCAGAACCTCAACCAACGGCTGATACCAAATGAGAGACTCCCCCCTGGGCACACAGAAAACTGGGCGACTTGGAAGGTGCTGAACAGACTGCACTCTGTCACCACAAGATGCAGAGCCAACCTTAAGAAATGGGGCTACAAAGTGGAATCCACAACATGCGAGTGTGGAGAAGAGCAAACCACAGACCACCTGCTACAATGCAACCTGAGCCCTGCTACATGCACAATGGAGGATCTTCTTGTATCAACACCAGAGGCACTCCAAGTGGCCAGCTACTGGTCAAAGGACATTTAATCAACTACCAAGCTTGCAAACTCTGTTTTGTCTGTTTATTAAAAAATTGTTAAAAATGTAATACAATTGTCTGGTTGCTACTGACACGATAAATAAAAATTGTTTTTGCAGCTCCATCTAAGACAGTGTTTCTCAACCTGGGGGTTGTGACCCCTGGGGGGGGGGTCACGAGGGGATGTCAGAGGAGTTGCCAAAGGCCATCAGAAAACCCTGTATTTTCTGTTGGTCATGGGGGATTCTATGTGGGAAGGTTACCCCAATTCTATCGTTGCTGAGGTTCAGAATGCTCTTTGATTGTAGGTGAACTATAAATCCCAGCAACTACAACTCCCAAATGTCAAGGTCTATTTTCCCCAAAGTCCACCAGTGTTCTCATTTGGGCATATTGAGTATTCATGCCAGGTTTGGTCCAGATCCATCATTGTTTGAGTCCACAGGGCTCTCTGGATGTAGCTGAACTACAACTCCAAAACTCAAGGTCAGTGCCCACTAAACCCTTCCAGGATTTTCTGTTGGTCATGGGTGTTCTGTGTGCCAAGTTTGGTTCAATTCCATCGTTGCTGGAGTTTAGAATACTCTTTGATTGTGGGTTAACAAAAATCCCAGCAACTTCAACTCCCAAATGACAAAATTGATCGATTCCCCCAACCCCACCAATATTCAAATTTGGGTTTATCGGGTATTTGTGCCAAATTTGGTCCAGTGAATGAAAATACATCCTGCATATCGGATATTTACATTATGATTCACAACAGTAACAAAATTACAGTTATGAAATAGCAACAAAAATAATTTTTTGGTTGGGGGTCACCACAACATGAGGAACTGTATTAAGGGGTCGCGACATTAGGAAGGTTGAGAAACACTGATCCTAAGAAGCGTAGACCACCAGTGTTATGTAATACTTTTTGTCTGAGCAGAAATTGGTTGAAGACTACAGTTACCAGAATTTCCCAGCTGGCATGGTCACTTTCCACGTTGGCTTGAGAAACTGGTAAATGGTCATCCAAAAAGTAATCTTTGAGAGCACTGATTTGGAATCATTTTTTTATAATATCATTATGGCCTGCTGTGCAGTGTCTTCCCAGCTGCCAAGACAAACAAGCTTGTCCAGGGATGTCTAGTCAGTCTGGCACATGAGATTTTTGGACCTCCTGGATGTGTGGGTGAAGCATCGCTGAAAAGAAAAGAAAAATCCTTGTGCTTTTAATGGGATCTTCCATCCCTTGTAGCATGCAGTTGGCACATCACAGTTAAGAAGGGTAATTAACCTGCGGAGGTTTCAAAGTGCTGATGCTCCCATCGAAGAAAGATAGGAACAACAGTATCAGTTGCCAGGCTCAGCTAGAATCTTGAGCAGGTGACTAATCTTCTTCTCTTAATAATTGCTTTATGATTATTTATAATTGAAATCTTGGCCTCAGTACATGGCGTCCTGTAAAATTGGGATAAATGCCAGGCTCGGGATTTGCCGGCAGAACAAAATGGTTATGCTCCCCTTGGCGGCCATAGCAACTTGCTTGGTAAGCACTCATATTTAGCTGTCCTTTAACATTATGCTGTGTGCAGCTGCTCGCTGCTGTAGGTGAATGGTATAGGCAGTGTGTAAACTGTTTGAAACATAAGATGGATCAGTATGTGGTTGGACTAAGAGTGGAAATCTTCCTTTTTAGGGACTACAACTCCTGGAAGTTATTGTCCAAAAATGCTTATTTTTCTGATGATGGTTCAATAGACATTTCTGGTTATTGATCCCATCTCATACTGCATAGGGTTAGTATTATGTCTGGGCTCTTTTAGTTTAGTTTATCAGTTCATGTTTCTCAGCATATTGCAAGCATCTCAGTTCAGTACAGACCATTTCATATTGCATAACAATAACTCTGGATTTATTACCAAGATGTACAGTCTTCTTTCCACATTTACAAGTTGAAATATTATTATTCACAGTTTTAATTAATATGGACACTATGGCTGTTCTACACTGCCATAGAACATTGAGATTGTCTGCTTTGAACTGGATTATATGGCAGTGTCGACTAATATAATCTAATTCAAAGCGAATAATGTGGATTATTTGCTTTGATAATCTGGATTATATGGCAGTAACTCATATAATCCAGTTCAAAGCAGATAATGTGGATTATCTGATTTGATAATCTGGACTATATGGCAGTGTAGATCCAGCCGTAGTCCTCCAATGTGACTCTGTGCTCAGCTTCTGCCAGAAGTTCACCATGAAGTGGTGCTGAAGGACCTAGAGCAGGGTGTCAAACTCATGTTCATCAAGAGCCACCTCACCCTAATAGTTGCTTCCAAAAGCATCAGTGGGTGGAGAATCCATGGATACAGAGGGCCAACTGTAATTTTTGACATAGTGGTCAATGGGCTTTAGTTTTTGCCTAGTTTGGGTCCCCAAATGTTATTGAATAACAAGTCCCATTACTTTGATTATCCACCATGCAGACTGGGGTAATCATCATCATCATCATCATCATCATCACTTTATTTCTTAATTAGTCGCTCTCCACCAAAGTGCTCTGAGCAACTTACAATTTAATGGGCATTGCAACCCAATAGCACTTATGGTGCTGAGGTTGGAGAAAGGTTAAAATGCATTTTAATGTCAGGCGTCGTATCCACAAGCCTTGTCTCTAAATTCAACCTTCACTGTCAAATTGCAGCCTTCTTGATGTTACTATATCACAACTCCCATCAGCTCTAGTCAGGATTCCTAATGATGAAGAATACAGGAGTTGTCGTCCAGCATCTGGAGGGCCCCATAAAATGACTCTGTGCCCTCCTTCAAGAAGTTGGCCATATAGTTGTACTGAAAGACCTAGACCAGTGGTTCTCAACCTGTGGGTCCCCAGGTGTTTTGGCTTACAACTCCCAGAAATCCCAGCCAGTTTACCAACTGTTAGGATTTCTAGGAGTTGAAGGCCAAAACACCTGGGGACCCACAGGTTGAGTACCATTGACTTAGACATTCCTAGAGAGAACACCTTTCTGGGAATCTTTAAGTCTTCCAGCACAACCCAATACTGGTTTATGATGTTGTCTGATGTGATGTTATATGGTTTTTAGTTGCTTACTATATTTCTGTGCTTGTTTTTAATCTGTATTTGCTGGGCATGTCCCTTTGTAAGCCGTCCCGAGTCCCTTTGTTGATGGAGGTAGGGTATAAAAATAAAGTTGTTGTTGTTGTTGTTACCCTGTGATTAATTTCCAGTGAAGATGTTGATAGTAAAATTCCACTGGAAGACTGAGAGATTTCTAGAGAGGTATTTTCTTTTCTCGCATTCACATTTTTTTTTCACTTTTATTGGGTTATTAGGGTCCTTACTCAGCAAATATGAAGAGCTGTCTGCATTTGGATCCCATTGTCCTTCACAATTGCCTATACAATTGCAAAGCTAGTGAGATTTGCAATGTAGCAACATCTGGATCAAGCCTCCATTTTAAGACCTCTCAGAACTGTCTGTGTCCCTTAGGGGAAAAGGGCATGCTAAAATAAAAAAAAAAGTAAATAAAAATAAAATAAACGATGTGTGAAGTAGGTTGTTGGGTGCTCCTATTATTTTTAATCATGTGATTAAAAATATTTGAAGTGATAAATGAAAGTTTTATTGACAACATTACTGATTTTAATATTAAATTCCATGGTCGTCCAGACAGCATGAATAAAAATGGAAAATCAACACAGAAAATTATGCGTGGTAGATTGTGGAACACTATGTTAATGTCAAACCAAACTCTTGATTTGGAAGTGACTGCCTTAACAGGCACACTGAGGATGTTTAACTTTCTACTTACAGCTACTTATGAAAGAAGGCAAAAGAGATACTGTCATCCAAGAAGCAAATTTGGGAGTGAAGAAATGTTAAAGATTTCTCAGAAAAGGTGGAAGGAACATTTAATTTCAAAAAACCGCACCCAGTAACTAATTGTTGCTAATTGTTGAGCAAGCAAAATTCCCAGGATTGTTTCATAAGTCTAGGGGTTCTGGGAGCTGTGCCCCCCAAAAGTAACTAAAGTGTTCTTGGATTGCTGTGAGTTTTCTGGGCTGTATGCCCATGTTCCAGAAGCCTTCTCTCCTGACATTTCACCCACAACTATGCCAGACACCTTCAGAGATTGTAAAGTCTGTTGGGTTTGTATATCTGTAGAATGTCCAGGTTGGAAGAAAGAACTCTTGTCTGTTGGAGGCAAGTATGAATGTTGCAGTTGGCCAGTTTGATTAGTCTGCAGCTTCAAAGCCTGGCTGCTTCCTGCCTGGGGGAATCCTTTGTCAGGAGGATTTAGCTGGCTCTAGTTGTTTCTTGTCTGGAATTCCCCCCCCCCCTTTTTAGTGTTGCTCTTTATTTGCTGTCATGATTTTAGAGGGTACTGGTAGCCGGATTTTGTTCATTTTCATGGTTTCCTCCTTTCTGATGAGATTGTCCACATGCTTGTGGATTTCAGTGGCTTCTCTGTGCAGTCTGACATGGTGGTTGTAACAGTGGTTCAGCATTTCTGTGTTCTCAAATAATATGCTGTGTCCATATTGGTTCATCAAGTGCTCTATAGAGATTCCATCCCTCTGACCAGGGGCCCCATCCCGCAGTCAACAAATTATGAATGCGTCCACCTGAGGGTGGGTGATCGGGACAGAATAGGGATTCTGTTAGTGTACCGTCCACCTCGCTGCACTACAGTCTCCCTGCCTGAGCTAGCGGGGGTGGTCTCGGACCTGGCATTGGAGTCCCAATGGCTGCTTGTACTGGGGGACTTCAATGTTCATGCCGAGGCCACTTTATCGGGAGCGGCTCAGGACTTCATGTCTGCCATGGCAACCATGGGGCTGTCCCAACAGGTATCTGGCCCCACCCACAGTGCAGGACACACATTGGACTTGGTTTTCTGCCAGGGATGAGACGAAGGTGGCGGTGTTGAGGAGTTGTCCATCTCTCCGTTGCCATGGACCGACCACCACCTGGTCAGCTTTAGACTCACTGCACCCCCTAACCTCTGCAGAGGTGGAGGACCCATTAAGTTGGTCCGCCCCAGGAGGCTTATGGATCCAGATGGATTCCTGACGGCTCTTGGGGAATTTCCCGCCACCTCGGTTGATGATCCTGTTGATGCCCTGGTCGCTCTCTGGAATGGGGAGATGGCTAGGGCAATAGACATGATCGCTCCAGAACGTCCCCTCTCAAGTAGCCGAGCTAAACCAGCTCCTTGGTTCACTGAGGAGCTGGCAGCGTTGAAGCGAAGGAAGAGGGAACTAGAGAGCGTGTGGCGTTCGGATTCGAGCGAGCCAAATCGAACACTGTTTGTGTCCTTTTTAAGGGCATATGCCGCGGCAATAAAAGCTGCAAAGAAGACTTTCTTTGCGGCCACTATTGCGTCTGCAAAGAACCGTCCGGCTGAACTGTTCCGAGTTGTCAGAGGCCTTTTAAAACCCACCACGCAGGATGGGTACCCTGATGACTCGGCAGCTCGCTGCGAAGCCTTTGCTCAGTTCTTTGCAGACAAAGTCGCTTTGATCCGCTCTGGTCTGGATACCATATTAACGGCAGTCTCTGAGGATGTAACACGAGCATCTGCTTGTCCGGTTTTGATGGATTCATTTCAATTGGTGCAACCCGAGGATGTGGACAAGGTGCTTGGAGGAATGAGAGCTACCACATGCATCCTAGACCCCTGCCCATCCTGGCTTCTGAAGGAGGCCAGAGGGGGATTGGCCGAGTGGGTGAAGGTGGTGGTTAATGCCTCCCTTCGGGAAGGCAAAATTCCAGCCAGCTTAAAACAAGCTGTTATAAAACCGCTGTTGAAAAAACCATCACTGGACCCCACTCAATTCGTCAACTATCGGCCTGTTTCCAATCTCCCCTTCTTGGGCAAAGTCCTGGAACGTGTGGTGGCCTCACAACTCCAGGCATTCTTGGTAGACACGGATTATCTGGATCCGGCACAGTCTGGCTTTAGGCCGGGACATGGTACCGAGACAGCTTTGGTCGCCTTAGTGGAAGATCTGCGCCGGAAGCTCGACAGGGGGAGTGTGTCCCTGTTGGTGCTGCTGGACCTCTCAGCGGCCTTCGATACCATTGACCACGGTATCCTTCTGGGACGCCTCGCGGGGATGCGTCTTGGAGGTACTGTCTTACAGTGGCTCCACTCATTCCTTGAAGGTCGGTCTCAGAAAGTGTTACTGGGAGACACCTGTTCAACTCCACAACCTTTGTCTTGTGGGGTTCCTCAGGGATCAATACTGTCTCCCATGTTGTTCAACATATACATGAAGCCGCTGGGCGAGATCATCCGGAGTTTCGGGATACGGTGTCATCTGTACGCAGATGATGTCCAACTCTGTCACTCCTTTCCACCTGCTACTAAGGAGGCTGTCGAGGTCCTGAACCGGTGCTTGGCTGCTGTGATGGTCTGGATGAGGGCGAACAAATTGAAATTGAATCCAGACAAGACAGAGGTACTCCTGGTCAGTCACAAGGCCGAACAGGGTATAGGGTTACAGCCTGTGTTGGATGGGGTCGCACTCCCCCTGAAGACGCAAGTTCGCAGTTTGGGTGTGATCCTGGACTCATCGCTGAGCCTGGAACCTCAGGTTTCGGCGGTGACCAGGGGAGCATTCGCACAGTTAAAACTCGTGCGCCAACTGCGCCCGTACCTTGGGAAGTCTGACTTGGCCACGGTAGTCCACGCTCTGGTCACATCCCGTTTAGACTACTGCAACGCGCTCTACGTGGGGTTGCCTTTGAAGACGGCTCGGAAGCTTCAGCTAGTCCAACGCTCAGCAGCCATGATACTAACAGGAGCGAAGCGCAGGGAGCATACAACTCCTCTGCTGCACCAGCTCCACTGGCTGCCGATTTGCTACCGGGCTCAATTCAAAGTGCTGGCGTTGGCCTGTAAAGCCCTAAACGGTTCTGGCCCAAGTTACCTATCCGAACGTATCTCTGCCTATCAGCCCACCAGGACCCTAAGATCTTCTGGGGAGGCCCTGCTCTCTATCCCGCCTGCTTCACAGGTGCGGCTGGTGGGGACGAGAGAAAGGGCCTTTTCTGTGGTGGCCCCCCGGCTGTGGAACATCCTTCCTATGGAAGTAAGATCAGCCCCCTCGCTGATGGTGTTTCGAAGAAGACTAAAAACTTGGATGTTTGAACGGGCATTCGGCTAACACTGCAATCAATGTGAATGATTACAGGAATTGGAAAATCGGACGACGAATTGGATCATGATTTTAGTTATGAGTTGTATCGGGTTAACTATTGTTGTGCTAATATTGTGTATTATGCTTTTGTGATCTTATATTGTATACTGTTTGTTGATTTTATTCTTGTTGTAAACCGCGTTGAGTCGCCGGCCAGGCTGAGAAACTGCGGTATACAAGTAAAGTAATAAATAATAATAAGTAATAAATTATACTGTAGCTGACTTCTCAAGTTGATTTAGTCTGCAGTACCTTTCATGTTCCTTGAATATGTATAATTAATTATTTTCTATAGTTTGTGCAGTGGGCCCTTGGGCTCTGGTTTTGGGCCCATCTCATCCCCCGCCTTCCCTAGCTTGTCACTAAACATCTTGGAGTGGACAGTATTTCTAGAAGTACAAATCTGTGCATGTTTAAATATGTGTAGTATCATTTGGTGTACATCGCCAATGGAAAAAAATATTTAACTATCTTAAATGAAGTGTTTTGATTCTAAATGCTGCTCACAAGTTTTGATTCCCTGGGTTGGTTGACATACTACGTAAGTGATGGACTTGCTACAGAAACTTTGTTGACTCAATGGACAGGAAAAGCACAAGTTGTACCCATCCTACATAGAAGAAGAAGGATATGCATGTGTTAGTTGATAACACATTTTGATGCTCATGCATCTAAACAGCTTGTATGAGCAACGTCTTGAGGAAGTAGTAGCCATACTGCTCTTAGAGATGATTTTGTGATGCTTAGCCTTTTCTTAAGCATATTGTTGGTGTCACGTGTGCATTTTGTTCTCTTCAAATGTACATTTCCTCCTGAAAGTAGCCATAGAAACCTACCCAGGTGAAACAAAGCAACAGTATTAGTTGGATGGGGATGTCCTCCAGTATACCCAAAGCAGTACAGTCAACCTTTGACATTCACTGGGATTAGGGACATTTAAACTGGACTTTCTAGACACTCTATCATGACTCCATGGTCAACTTCTGCTGGAGATTGACCATAGAATTGTAATGAATGACCTAGAGATTCTTAGGCCCCTTCCACACAGCTGTATAAAATCCCACAGTATTTGCTTTGAACTGGTTTATATGGCAACGTGGACTCAGATAACCCAGGGCTCTTTCACGCAGTGATATAACCCAGAATATCAAGGCAGAAAATCCCACAATATCTGAGTCCACACTACCATATATTCCAGTTCAAAGCAGAAAATCTGGGATTTTATTCAGTTGTGTGGAAGGGCCCCCAGTTCAGAGCAGATATTGTGGATTATCTGCCTTTACCAAACCCAGTAAAGTCAAATCCACAATTAAGGAGGACGAACAGTATATGCAACAATTCCTGCTATTCTTAAGGCAATAGTTCCTCAAGGTTGTTAAAATTAGAAATACGTGTTCCTTCCAGACAGCCACATCGCAGGCCATCTTTCTTGATTCATTTGTTAATGTTGTCATTAGGTTTACTTATTCTAGTTTGTGTAGTAGAAGTCAAAATACAACCTTTGGCCTTTGATTGGTATGGAATGCATTTTGGGGGTCCTTTTAGAATAGAAGATATCTATTATGCATTTCAGATATTTTCCTTAAGACTTACAACACTGCTTTATTATGCGAAGTGCATTCTTCACAAAACCTCACCTTATTCTACAGAGAGAATGATAAGATATTAGTTTTGTGAAAGGGCTGTATCACTTAGAAGAAATACATTGGAAAATATCTGGTGGTGGACAAACCAGAGCCAGCAGTGGATAAGGACAGAAGTGTCCAGCATTCTTTCTAGTATCATATTAGACAATAAGTTTACTCCTTTTAGATTACAGTTGCAAGATTTATTATTTATTTACTGCATTTCTATGCCACCTTTCTCAGCACAAAGGTAACTAAAGGTGGCTTATGCTAGCACGATTTGATGCCACAATGAAATAAACAAAATTAAAACAAAATTAAAAACAATTAACAAACATTATATAAACCCTGTAAAAAGCATTAAAAGCATAAAACACCAGTAAGGCTTGTTCAAGAAGGCAGGTTTTAATTTTTTTTTGGAATGTCAGTCGGGAGGGGGCCAATTTAATATCCCTAGGGAGGGAGTTCCATAGCCAGGGAGCTACCACTGAGAAGGCCCTGTCTCTCATCCCCGCCAGACGCACCTGCAGTGAAGGTGGAATTGATAGCAGGGCCTCCCTAGAAGATCTTAAATTCCTATCTGCTTCATAGATGATGTTGTAAGGGAGCTACACAACTCATTGTGTGGAGAATCTTCAGGTTGGACTGCCAACTGTGGATGATGTGGAAAAGCAAAGTAGAGTAGGCTATCTTGGCATGACGTTTTCTTTTTCTTCTCTGGGGGCCTCTGCACCTAATGCAGTCGTGACAATTCAATGAGTATGAACCTTGTTTTGGACTCATTGGTTGGTGGGTCTGACTAGAGTATTCCTCACGGTAGGCTTCAGTCCAGTCGAGCGGTATGGTGGTGTTATAAAAGTTTCATCTTGCATGCATGTGTGGCTGTTGTCTTCTCACCTAACCTTTCTTTGTCATGATTGCTCTTGTTTGTAACTTGGAGGTCTGCCAATATATTGTTTCCTTTTGTCACAACTTTGTGAAGTGATTGACATGGGTCATGGATCAGGACATAAATTACCAGTACCCCTTGGCAAGCACTACACTTCATCTACTTCCCCCCTAAGTTTTTTCAGAACTCTTTAAGTGTAGCACATAATTGGCCACAGAATTAAAAAAAACAATCAAGCTAGAGAACAGCACTACTTTTCCAATGAATTTTAAAGACTATAGTATAGACTGAGTCTCCTTTATCAGATTTTGGATTTTTTTCAGGTTTCAGAATACTAGAAATTTCCTGAGGGAAGAAGGGAGAACTTTGGGTCCTGCAGTTTGTATTATGTAAACTCCTTATATGACAACCCAGTGCTCACCAAAGATGTGCTGTTGCACCAGGTCTCTCATAGCTGGATACCTTGGTTCTTGGAAGCTCCAAGCAACTTCTGAAAACTGGTATTTCTTGAAGTTCTGCAGTGGGACTGCCCTTACAAAACTGCAGATAAGATCTGGTGTGAACCTTGATTAAGTATGGGATTGTTAGCCACCTTGAGCCCCCATGGGGATAAATTGATGATGATGGTGGTGGTGATGATGGTGATGATGATGATGATGATGTTGATGATAATACTGTGGGACTTTCAAAAACTGACAAAGTTTTGGAACACAATACACCAGACATCACGATTGTGTAAAAGAAAAAAAATATGGATTATTGATGTTGCCATACCAGGTGACAGTCAAATTGACGAAAAGCAACAGGAAAAACTCAACCATTATCAAGACCTCAAAATCGAACTGCAAAGGCTCTGGCATAAACCAGTAAAGGTGGTCCCAGTGGTAATCGGCACACTGGGTGCTGTGCTAAAAGATCTCAGCCGGCATTTGGAAATAATGAATATTGACAAAATCACAATCTGTCAACTGCAAAAGGCCACCTTATTTGGATCTGCGTGCACCATTGGAAAATATATCACACAGTCCTAAATGCTTGGGAAGTGTTCGATTTGTGGTTTTGTGATACAAAATCCAGCATATATATCTCATTTGCTGTGTCAGACTGTTTTTGTGTCGCTAAAATGATGATGATGATGATGATGATGATGATGATGATGATGATGGAAGTCTTGTAGGACTGATTATCCTTCAAGACTGTGCAGGATTGTGCTGTCTTATATGGTATGGGCTGGTCAGCCAGCTTGGCAGCAACTTTCCTTGATCTTGCAGCAACTGTATACATTTTCACTTTTCCTTCCTCTGATGTCTGCTTTGTGTATGTTAAGCCTTAAGACATGGAGTCCTTCCTCCTTTATAAAGAGCTTTTTTAAAAAAAATCAAAAATAGAAGTGGATGGAAGGAGCAATTGTTTTTATTTTGGAGTCTTTTGGATTCAGAGATTTTAATAAAAAGAGACCCCCATCTGTGTATGATCCATACTATGAAACGGAGGGCCTGATGGTTCTCTCTGCTTGTTAATGAAACAGTACTCCTTTTGAAACTGCTTTTCATTTTGAAGAGGTTTGAATCTTGTCTCCTTGCCTTGATAGTTTTCCTCTGTTGCCTGCAGTATATCTCTTACTAGTCTGCAGTGTAACCTTCAGATCTGCCTTCCCTTTCTTTCTTTCTTTCTTTCTTTCCTCCTTCCTTTTATTCATTGTGATTAAGCGTGTGCGGCACTTAACAGTTCCTCTTTCGGGAGACAGTGTCCTTGTTTCTCATCTGTTAGATGATTAAACAGCCCGTGAATCACAAGTTATTGCTGCCTGCCTTGAGGGATTCTCTGCGGTGCATTCTCTAAGAGGAAAGGCGGCCGTGCGCTTCCATGACCTTTCCAGGGCACTTTTACTTGTAGGAACCACTAGCATTTTCAGAGCAATTTGGTTTCAGTTTCCCTCTTGGCTCAGCTGCTGTGCAATTTTCTTCTTCTTTGTCTTCTTTCTCTCTCTAAGGGAGAGTTGGAGAACTGCAAAGAACGAGATGAAAAACCACTGCCGCCACCAGGATACGGAAGCGCAATTACATCACTTTGAATCATACTGCATGAAACTCCAAGCTACTATAGCTCATCCCCGTAACTGAGAAAAATGCCTGGAATGTGGTGGAGGAAAGCTGGTTCACTATGCTATACTAAGAACATACTGTCCCTTGGATTGAAGCATTTGGGATGGATGCCAGAAGTAGGCTGTTATCTGGCTTCTCCTAAGGCAACACCTGGATTATGCTGTCTTTGTGTTTTGATGCTGAGTGAATCTACACTATGTAGCTATAGCAGTGTGATGCTATTTTGACTGGGAGAGCTGTATCTTCCAGAGATTTGTAGTTTGGCAAGGTACTTAAGACTATTTCTAGCATTGATTGCTGCTTGTTTTTAGCAGTGTTTGCCATCTTGAGTTTCTTTTAAGAGAGAGAGAGAGTAGCATATGAATACATATAACAACAATAACTATGACAACTGATTTCTAAGTAGCTCTAATTCATCTCCTCGAGTTGTTATTGTGTGCCTTCTAACTATTTCTGATTTATGGCAGCCCCAAGATGAACCTGTCAGGGTGGTTTCTTGGTGAGATTTACCAAAAAGTATTTGCCGTTGCTTTTCTTTAAAACAGTGGTTCCTAACCTGTGGGCCACAAACCACCAGTGGGCCATGAGGACAAAGATCTGGTCTGCAAGCCTCCTTCCTTTGTATTTATTTTATTTATTTTATTCCCACTTCTGTCATGCCACCTGCCACTCCTTCTCTGTCACTGACCATGGCATATGTTCTGTATCAGAAACTAGAGCTGATATGGTCTATCCAATGCAATTTTCTGAATCAGCACTTCAAACTGAATCTACAGTTGACCAAAAACTATTTGTAACCCTTTTGGTATTAATGTTGGAGAGTGGTGCCTGGTCACAGTAGTCCCTAGTCAAAGTGTCCCTAGTCAAAGGGGTCCCTGGTCAAAAAAAGGTTGGGAACCGCTGCTTTAAAACTAAGGGTGTAACTTGTCTAAGATCACTCAGTGGATTTCCATGCCTGAGCAAGGATCCAAACCTTTGTTTCCTAGCATCCTATTCTAAGAGTCCTAGTCTAAAAATCTCACAGTTCTGTAAGGATGGAGCCAAGACCATTAAAGTGGTATCACATTGCATCAGGCTCCAAATGCAAGTCATATGTTTGCTCCTATGAAGCAGTTTCTCATTATTTAAAAAAATATTTCCCAACTTTTTTTCCATCCCCACTCTTATGTTATTTATTCATTTATTGCAGACTAAATACATTTGTTTTGGCTGGTGAATTTTGTTCTTTTGGAGGTGACAAACCCACTCTCAATTTCCTTCTGCCTCATCTGCTCTGGGTCTTTCCAGAGCTGAACCTCCATCAGGAACACATCCAACATTTGGAAAACTGTGAGAAAAGTGGGCATAAATCTACGAGTGTCTTCACTATCCTTGTGGAAATGTGCGGATTGTTGGATGTATGTCTTACTTATTTATCTACTTAATTTGTATTCCACCTTTCTCTCAAAATAGAGAGAAAGACAGGACATATACACCAATAAAATAAGGTTAATATTATTTTCTGTGACCCAGATATCAGTGATCAAGCCTCTGGGGAAATTATACTTGTGTATAAGTCAACTTCATGTATAACTTGGCAGGTTTTGTGGCCAAAAAAGTATGACCTTAGGGTCAGCCACCTCAGCCATCATTGCTGCTGTTTTCCTGACTAGACATTCAAAAATGCCTTCTGCTACTCTTATTTTGATAAGAGTGAAGGTACAGTATTAACACTGACCTATGCCCAGGGTTTTTTGGCTCATTTTTTAAAAACCTAGATTGCAGACAACAATTTTCACAGTTCTGGGAAGAGAAATGCAGGCAGATTTTTTGAAAGAAGTGGACTCGTTCCATTATGAAGCCGAGGATTATGAGCTGGACAAGTTTATATTCTGAGCCAGATAAAGCTGAACTTTGGCGCCATTGCTAATTGCCGGAAAGAAGTGAGGAAAGAATGCTATGGAAAGTCACCTCTTTTGTATGCAGGCTGCTCCAGTTTGTTCAGTGTTATAATGGAAGCGAATCCTAGGGACATTCCCTTGTCAATTACACAAGCTGCAGTTGCATTCCAGCAGTTGGTATTGCATGCATCTATCAGCCTTGTTGTTGAAGCTTGAGTCACATTTTCCATTATAAACTCGTGCAATACAGATTGAGAGAGCTTGGCACTGAGAAACTTTCACTCTTAGAATGCCAGCTCTTAAATACACTCTCTCACACACACCATGCTATAATGTTCTCCAGATGTTTCTGGGTTTTTTAGAGGATTAAATGTAATTATTTAACTATTTCATAGCTAGATTTTTTTTAAAAAAACACATGAGTTTGTATGCAAAACATAGGACACTGTTGATATCATTATACTTTACGGAGAACTTTTCACAACCGAAGAATGTAAACATTTTTCTCCAAAACAAACCTGTAAAATTAATTCCTATTGCTTCTGTTTTATGGATGGGGAACTGTAGATTCCTGATAGACCTCAACAGACCTCACAACCTCTTAGGATGCCTGCCATAGATGCAGGCAAAACATCAGGAGAGAATGCTTCTGGAACATGGACATACAGCCTGGAAAACCCACAACAACCCCATGATACCAGCCACAAAAGCCTTCAACAATACAGATTCCTGATAGTTATAGAAATTTATGATCCCATTCTTACAGGGTAGAGTTGGAAATTTCCCTACAGCTTGGAAAGTTACTTTTAAGTAGGAATAACATTTATTTTCCAAAAGAGCAGCTTCCAAAACCAGTAGTTCTTGTTATAATTAGAACTTTAAAAAGATCCTTTTAGTTTGATGTATTTTTGAAGGCTTTGATGGCTGGAATCACTGGGTTGTTGTAGGTTTTTTGGACTATATGCCCATGTTCCAGAAGCATTCTCTCCTGACATTTCACCTACATCTATGGCAGGCATCCTCAGAGGTTGTGAAGTTCTGATAGACCTTAACAGGCATCACAACCTCTGAGGATGCCTGCCATAGATGCAGATGAAACTTCAGGAGAGAATGCTTCTGGAACATGGCTATACAGCCCGAAAAACCTACAACAACCCATACCTTCCCATTTTCTAAAAAGCTCTCGCCTTTTCTGACAGGTTAGGGACCAGAGTGCTGTCAGAAAGTAGAATCAGTTGAAAAGTGGAACCAGAGTTAGCTTGCAAATGTGTTTTGGCTGCTGAAAAATGTAATCAAGTCACTTTTGAATGTGTTTTAAAGCTAAAAGGGCTATTTCACACATAAAAAATGATTCAAGGAGGGGTCTACTATTTTTGTATACAAGTCTTGCAGCCACGCATGGAGATGCAGGCAGTCCCAAGTGAGCCCCATAGGAAACAAGAGCTAATGAAAGAGCAGAACTTTCATCAAATTAATGGGATTTTTGGTTAATTTGTAAGTGCTGAAATAGCGAGTCATCAAAAGCAAGGGGTCAAAAGGAGGGGGAAACGAATATTACTTTTAAAAATCCAAATGTTATGAGCCTCTGATTTTTGCTGCAAAACATACTCTCCTCCCATCCCACTGTTGGCTTTCTTTCCCAACAAAGCAAGAGGCAGCAGGATGAGACATCGCATGAGCTTGTGCTTGAACCACATTGTGTCCTTCCATCATACAGTAGTGACAGCATTTTATACTCTTTCCTTCTCCTGAGCTACACTGGACTGAAGATGCTGTTCTCTTGAAGAGTATATTTCTTCCAGGAACACTTAGCTTGGAGAGTAAACATGTCCCTGAATTCTCTTGCCCCCTCCCCATTCCTTTTATTTTTGCAAAATATTTCAGATAATTTTGAGTGAATCTAAGGTGAATTTAGGTAAGTCAGCCACCTCTGATTGAATCCTTGATGCAACAGAATAGTTATGTTCTGAAGTTATTCAATGTGATTCAGTCATTTCTGAAGATGTTCCTGGTATGGGACCATTGTTCAAGTGACCTTTCCAGGAACCTCCAAGATGGTTACGTTGTAAGCCTTAGGTGAAATGTTACTGTGATCTATTCCTTCATAGAAAGTCTTGTTCCTTGAAAGCACAGCCATGAGGAGCAAGCAAGTAGTCTGAGATGAAGAACAGATACTGAGAGCTGAATTATCTTCCTTTGCCCAGAGCATTTTACTGAAGCCCAGCTCCACTGCATTTCTCTTGCAATAATTCTTTGGGTGTGTGACTTGCCCAAAGCCACCCAGGAGATTTCCAGGGCCATGGAAAGATTTAAACCATGGCCTCCAGGATTTTAGGGTGCACATCAATAATTTATTGTAAAATTAATGCAGCTGGTCACTGGTTTAGCTGCCATGACTCAATGCTGTGGAATTCTGGGAGTTGTTGTTTTACAAGGTCTTTAGCCTTCTCTGTCAAAGAGTACTAGTGCCTCACCGAACTACAAATTGTACATACAGCCATAGCTCAACATTCAAACACTACACCATGCTGGCTCCATTTTATATGTAGTAAAACATAACTTTTGACTAGCTCTGGCCTGGGCTGTGGCACAGTTAGTTAAGTAGCCAGCTGCATTAAATCACTACTGACTTAATAAATGTCACCTATATGCCTTTTGCATTGTCCATGTGTAAAGGGGGCTGCATATAATTGAATAATGCTGTCGGACTCCTTCAGAAGAGAAAGCAAACACACTTCATTACAGAAGTGATCTAAAAGGGTTCTGTATGTTTTGAATACTGTGAACAAACACATAAATAATTTAACCATTGTGATGTCATAGATCCCATATCCCCCACTGATACCAGCCTCCAAAACACCTCTTTTGAGATGACATTTTAAGTACTGGGCAGTAATTTCTCAATTATTATTGTAAATAATCTTTTGACACCGTGTGTTGACTGTCTTCATCTCCAAATACCGGCTCTTACTGTTTCCAATAATATATATATGATAGTTAATTTTTATCTCTACTTTCATGGATATACCTCCTATTCTCTTTTGGCTGTTGTTGTTGTGTGCCTTCTAGTCATTTCCGACCTATGACGACCCTATCACAGGGGTGGGGATGGAGTGGTAAGATTTGTGCAGAAGAGGTTTGCCGTTGCCTTCCTCTGAGACTGAAAGAATATAATTTGGCCACAGACACTGACTTTGGGTTCGAGTTTCATGGGTGAGTTGGGATTCGAACCCTTGTCTCCAGAGTCATATGCCAATGCTCAAACCACGACACAACACTGGCTCTCTACTCCCATTCGCTACTGTTATATTTATATAATTTATATGATTTACAGTTATATTTCTATAATTTACAGTTATATTTAAACTATGTTGATCGGGCCCCATGTAAGCTGCCCGAATCCCTTCTGGGAAATGGAGGTGGGGTACAAAAATAAAGTTATTATTATTAGATTATGGGGCAAGGTACTGAAATAGATTTGAACAATGATGTTCCACCAAATATTGCAAGCAAGAAATTTTGTTTGAGTGTTCTGTCCTGATGTCCATCATGTTTTCAGTCTCAAAATACCCATTGCATGATGATATATAATACATTAGAGAGCCCTATCCGAACCTACAGCCTTTCAGAATAGAGCCGGCCGCTTTGCCCACTTGACCCCCCACAACTCCATAGCAATAATTTCCTTGTGACAATCCAATTTAGTCATAATAGAGTAAGAATAGTAAAACCTTGATGTATTCAGCAAATGCAGGAGTACTATCTTTTTAACAGGCCTCCAGGATGGTCTGAATAATGCACACTGTGATCAATAATGTCTCCTTTTATTACATTTCATCAAATGTTGTATTACTTCATTATGCTCTTTCCGATTTGCTCTGAATGCGATGCTAGATTTCAGTTGAATATTGCACTATAAAAAATAAGGTGTCGGGATTGGACTTTGCATATTAATACCTAGAAATAGAGCTTTGCAATGTGAAAAATAATGTAACTGTTCTTTGCCAGTGCTGCAGTCTCATCACTTATTGGAGTGCACATTATCCCAGCCTTGCTTGGTTCCTTGGAGATAACATGATCAATTACATTTTTACAGATATGAAAGTTTGCATCAAAGCTACATTAGCCATCACTGAGAATACTAATGTGTTGATGTGAATTCTGGCTTGCCTCTGTGTATATGTGTTTATTTGGGGGGGGGGGGGGGGGTAACCACACCACTTTTCGGCTTTTAAGCTGTTAGGAATTGTGGAAGTTGAAGTCCAAAGCACCTGCCCATACCTGCTCTACACCTATTTCAGTTATCCCCATGCAGAGTGATGCCTTTCTGCATAAATCTGACATTTAGGTGGGAATCTTTTGCTCCAAGTCATAGCTGAAGTTTAGTGTGTTACAATGCCAAAGTTGCTAGTTGATACAGAACCAACGTTTTGGATTATCAGGATATACTTGCTGTCCTAAATACACCTATTCCCACATATTGCTTGTTTTGGCAACAGAAAGTGGTAAAGAGTGACTCTTTAGAATATTTCAGCCTGTAGTTCCTAGCATGCATGGCTAGTGCTGATAGGAGCTGTAGTCCAACATCCGAAGGACTGCATTTTGTCCATCTCTAGTTTACAGATTTGATACTGAAGCACTTCATTATCCTCACTTCCTATGACTCGGATCCATAAGTCATATTTAAATGAAGCCTAACATATGCCTTGCTGCTTTTAGAATGTGGGATTACTTCTGCTGTTTGTCAAGACACACTTATAGGTGCATGACAGCAATGAAAAAAACAAAACCATGACTTCTAACTTCCCTTTTAAAAAATACCCATTAGTAATGGAGAAAATGGCATTTTGCTTTAATGATCTAACAGGATGTTCATACAGATGGTTGTGCTCTGTCCATTTGACAATATAAACTAGAAATTTGTGATTGTTTCTCAGGTTTCATTTTTTGTTATATGTAGATGCTTTTGAAATTATTAGATCTTAGAAGTAATGTGGAATTGGTTCCTGGTTTTCTTTAAATTTTACAGATGAATGCAATTCACATAGAGGGGGCAATAATTCTTTTTCAGGCTATGACAACCTTCCTCCCTGAGAAATCCCTCATGCAGTTAAGAGCAATGGGTTTTCCACTCAGTTTACCACCATATTTTTGTGGAGGAATCACTCCTTGGAAGGAAAAGGTGGAGCATCTCAATACATGCATTGTGGCTTCCCAAGAAAAACTCTCTTTACACAAACCCCAGAAATCAAAGAAAAACAGAAGGTGAAATGCACATTCTGCATATTATTTGGCTGAACCATTGTATCATAGTTGTGCCACAGAGATAGAGATGTTATTGTAGAGGAAATTATAATGAGATCAAACTCCACGAAATTTTCCTTCAGACACCAAATTTCTGATATTTCAATAACTTAAAAAAACTTCAGTTGAACATTCTATAGATTTTTAGTTTTTTGTTCCACCAGAAATCCTAATAGAGGAGGGTAAATATCTCAGAAAACACCTAGGATTCCATAGCATTGAGCCATGGCAGTGCATATGTTTGTGTGTGTGTGTGTGTTAGGAGCGACTTGAGAAACTTCAGGTCACTTCTGGTGTGAGAGAATTGGCCATCTGCAAGGATGCCCAGATGTTTTGATGTTTTACCATCCTTTTGGGATGCTTCTATCATGTCCCCGCATGGGGAGCTGGAGCTGACACAGGGAGCTTATCTGTGCTCTCCCCAGATTTGAACCTCTGACCTGTCAGTCTTCAGTCCTGCTGTCACAAGGGTTTAACCCTTTGCGCCAACAGGAGCTCCTAGTGGCAAACAGCTGCAAATCTGCAGTATGGATGCAGCCTAAGACTCTGGTAGTCTTTAAGGCATTAGTAAATAAGGACTCTGAAGCTGCAAAAATAGTTGGGGAAACCTGTTGGAAACCCTACTTTAGAGCTGTTTTTTTATATATATCTGTTATATTTGTGGATCACCTATATCAGGGTGGTCAAGGTGATAGAGAGCTATATTTTTGTATTGTTGAAGGCTTTCGTGGCTGGAATCACTGGGTTGTTGTAGGTTTTTTCGGGCTATATGGCCATGTTCTAGAGGCATTTTCTCCTGATGTTTCACCTGCATCTATGGCAAGCATCCTCTGAGGATGCTTGCCATAGATGCAAGGTTTTTTTTGGTTTTGATTTTTTTTTTGTCGTGTCAGGAGCATCCTGTGCTCCAAAGATGCAGGTGAAACGTCAGGAGAAAATGCCTCTAGAACATGGCCATATAGCCCGAAAAAAACCTACAACAACCCAGCTATATTTTTGTTGCTTGTGGTTTTATTTTTAAGATTTATTTATTTATTTATTTATTTGCTTCATTTCTATACCGCATTTTTCAGCCTGATAAGGCGACTTTGTTGTATTTAGAATGTATTGCATATATAGTTGAATGTCTAGTTTAGAATGTATTGCACATATATTTCCATGAATTTTGCATTGATGGATTCAACTATACATGGCTTTGATTTTTTTAAATGGAAAAAACAAATAAATGTTTTGCCTATTTTATAGAAGCGACATCATTTTACTAGGCTATTATATAATGAGACCTGAGCATCCACAAATGTTATGTGCATAGGGGATCCTGGAACAATACCCCAGCAGATATTAATGGTCCACTGTATATAACATGGATTAAAACTTACCTGAAATTAATTAAAACATTTTTTCTTTATTATTGTACAGATTTGCCTTCAGGTTGACTCCACTTTATGGCAATCCTTCCATAGGGTTTTCCTGGCAATATTCCTTTAGAGAAGGTTTCCATGGCCATATGGGGATTTGAATCCTGGTTGTCCAATTAAATACTATTGAATTCATTAAAAGTCCTCCACTAATTACTAGCAAGTAAAATCCTTCACTTCTGCTTGATTACTACTAAATGTATATTTATATATGTGGACTTAAATATATTTAGAGTGACTTTAATTAATATGATAATTAGCTACGATGCAGGCAACTAATATTGAACTAAAATTGATTAAATTATCTGCTATTGACAATAGTGCATTGGGTTCCTTTTTGCCATTGGTGCATTTAACAGTCTGCTGCCAAACTTTGTCCGTAAATTAGTATGTCAGTTTTTTTAAGTACACCAAAATGTACTTGAAGATTACACATGGCCTGTGGGCTATACCTTTGAAATGAGCTTCTTGCCAATCTTTGCCTAATGCCTTGGAAGGAGACTTCCATAAGGACCATTGCATTAATCTTTCATGCTCAAAATTATACAGCAAAGACTTTTGCCCTATATGGGGCGAGTTGCAAAATAATAATATTAAGGGACCCAGTGGCAGTATTTCCAGCGCACAGTCAATTTTCTCTTATCAAAAAGCATGACTAAAATGTGTGATGAATATCTGCAAGCATGGTGACACATCTCCAGCAAATATCTGCAACTCATAGGCGAAACCTTTTCAACATTCATGGAGTCAGATGCAATCTTTGCTGTCCTTTGTAAAAGCTTTCTCTTAAGCTCAGCACAGTTTGTTTCTTAACCTGGTTTGTATTGTTCCTCCAAGTGTTCAGCTTTCCTCCTGTTATTTTAAAGGTTTACTATTCTACTAAATTACATGTTCTCTGCTCTGCCTAGAAAGTACAGAGTAGGAGCCATTTATATAAATTAAGGCCATGAATAACAGGAACCTACTGTAGAGGTTTTGCCAGTTCATTCCTCTGGAATATAGCCTACAGCAACTGGTATTTGTTGGCGACCTCCCATGCAGGTACTAAACAGGTCTGGTCCTGCTTAGCTTCCAAGAGGTTGCATAAGAAAAACCTATGAAATTTATAGGATTTTCATAAATCAACAGGCGGCTTGAAGGCTCATGCAGACACAATGTAGAAATGGAGGAAATCAACCCAGAGCTGGAATTCCAGTTAGTCACCAAAGAAATATTGTGGACAAAATACTAATCCTGGGTTTATTGCTAACTCATCTGACTGCAGGTCCTGTTGAGAGCATGGATTTGGGAGAATATAAACATTGCATCCTTGTATTTTTTTTCCCTTTGTACCATTCAAGGAATGGTAAAGGTTCCCATAATTACAAACCTCCATAAGCAAGTGTGTGAGATCTGGGGAGCCACAGGCCTTTTTTGTGTTGAGATACCTGAGAATCTCTCCTGCCAAAGAGCTCTTGTAGATATGAATCACAATTGCAGCCCAAAGCCTTGCAGGGTTTTCTTTTTCCTTCCTTCCCTCTCTCTCATTCCCTTTTTGATAGTTATTCCCTGTATCCGTGGGTGGGCTTGGCATCCAGCCATGGACAGATGGGCATTTGTGTAAGCATCAGTTACGGATGTTTTGGGCACCGTTCCCAAGTGCAAGCAAGCGTTTTCAGAAAGTCCCAAGCCGTGAGCTCCCAAAGCGAAGGTAAAAGAGATGTGTTATTACTAATCCATCTCTCTGAGAAGGATTAACATTTAAACATTAGAAATAACTGTGGCCCAAGTTACATAAACACAGCTCGGTGGACCCATTTTCAAGAAATAACCTAACCAAGTTTTGTGCATGAGACTCTAGCTGAAATGTATAGGAATATCTGATATGAACATACAGTCAGCCCTCCACCTTTGCTGGGGTCAGGGAGAGTAAACTCTTGCGAAAGTGAAAAATTGTAAATAAATACAACGAAATTAGATCAATGCCCTCCCTCCTGGTCTTCAGAAAAAAAGTAAAAACTTGTCTATTGCACCAAGTCTTTGGATTTCCCATGTAGTGATCAGGGATTATGTGTAGTTGATAATTGATATTTGGAACGGCCTTGGACCATGATTTCTGGATTATGTGATTTTAACGTTAATAGGTTTTTAACTTGACGTTTTAATTGTCTAAATTTTGTTATGTTTTTATGATCTAATTGATAGTTATATGTTATGGTTCCTCTATGTTAAGTTTTATATGTATGTGAGACATTAAAATTTGCCATAAATACGTTGGAAACAGTTTTGAGTCCCGTCCCCCCGTCCCCGTCCCCATCCCCCCGGGTGAGAAAAGCAGTATCCAAGCAAAGTAAAGGAATAAATAAATAAATTGTTGTTATATTATTTACCCAAAGGGGCAACTCAAAGAAATTCTGTGTCTTCCAGCATGACACTGTGTCCAACTTCTGCTGGAAACTGCCCACAAAATTACATTGAAGGACCTCCTTCCAGCATGATCTGAATAAGATGAGCATAGGGTCACACTGGAGGAGCCAGAGATTTTTTAGAAATAATATTTTAATCAGATCCACAAAAGTCAAAACTGTAAATGTTTAGGGGAAATTTAGTGGTGCAAAAATTAACCAACAGAGGCCCTGAATGCTGATATTAAATGTAAGCTTGGACTGAGCTTGTGTACATGAGTGGTACTCATCTCTTGCCCACAATCCATTGTTTTTGTTGTTGCTTCAAATTGTTTCTGGCACACCTGTAACCAGCATTTTTATCAAGGCTTACTGATTCGTTGTCAACAAATGTTTGATTTTATACCTATTTTGTATATCTATGTATCCTGGGTCATTTCTTCAACCCAAATGGGTCTTTAGTTGAAAAGTTTAAGAAGCCATGATCCAGTATATAGGTCACTTTCATAGACAGGAAATCAGAAATGCGTCTATCAGTATTTGCTGTGTTGTGCAAGGACTGGAATGAATTCGAGAATTCATGCAAGTAGCATTTTTTCATGGGTTTCTAGAATTGTAAGAACGAGTTGGTGTACTTGTTTAAATGCTGGATTAAGCAACTGCTAATCATAATCACTTAGTCATAGAAACTTGGTGTCCCTCGTCAATTAGTACTCTTTTCAGCCTCAAAGAAACACAATGGCCAATCATACTTAACAAACATTGCCCGGAAACCCCCATTTTTTTCTTTTTACGAAGTACAATCTACAGGACATGTGTCAAACTCAAGGCCCGCTGGCCAAATCCACCCATTTCATGTGACCTTCCAGATGGTGAACTACAACTCTTGAATTCTTCATCATTAGACAACATGACTAAAGCTTATAGGAGCTGTGATACTGTAATATCTGGAAGGCTGTAGTTTGTTCTGTGTAGTCAGGATAGTGGGGTTTGGATTTAGATACAAGACAAGTGCAGATGGCATCTAACTTTAAAATGTCCTTTCACATTCCCCAACCTCAGAATGACAAGTGCAGTTGGGTTGCAATTCCCATTATCCCCAGTCTGTATGTTGGATAATCAAAAGTGTTGGGAGTTGTCATTCAATAACATCTGGAGACCCAAACTTGGTAAAAAACTAAAAAGCACTGATCACTATGTGTGTGTGTGTGTGTGTGTATCCCCCTCCCCTCCCTGTATCAATTGATTCCCCATCTATGGATTCAATGGCCATTTGAAGACCACCATAAGGCTGATGTGGGCCTCGATGAAAATGAGTTTGACACCCCTGTTCTATAGAGTCCACTGTAAATACTGCATCCCAGATTCATGCAAATGTCTAAAACAGCCAGTGGGTGAGGTTTAGAAATTTTTTAGTGTTGTCTAACTATTGAGACTCTCATATTGTGCTAATTAGGGGACTCTAATTAATGTCAAACGATCTGTCATATCTGTGTATGAATTAAATACCTTCCAGTACTTCAAATATGAAAACTAGGACACATATAGTTAAGTCATATGTGTGTGACCATGGTGGCAAATGCTATTCATGGGTAAAACAGAAAAGCTAGGACAGACTGCAGCAGTTGCCTTTTGCCTGATCTTATTTGGGAGGTTAAAACTCCAGCTCTCATCTTCTCTCTTACCTGCTGAACTATTTAAATGTGATTTTTTTTGTGTGTTTTGAACTCAACTTGCAGCAGTGTAAGTTGAGGACCAAGTGGGAGCATGAGAAAAAACTGGGACATTAAAAATATCTGATCAAGTGGGATGACAGAGAGTTAATTAGAACTCTCTCTGCCAAATTGGGGTGATGATGATAATGATATTTCTTAATCACCTCTCCCCATGACTCGAGGCTACTTACAGAATAATTAAAACACATAGTAGGAAAGTATTTATTTACTATATTTCTATACTGCCCTTCTCAGAGGGAATTACCCTCTACCAGGGTTTAGATTAGGATTGTTAGCAATAAAGACTTGCCCTGGTATGGCAGCTGGTGCTGAGAATTGACCTCTTCTTAGTCCCAAATTTAAACTAGGCTATTCACCCAAAAATTTTGCAGCTCATGGTGTTGATTTCTTGGATTGTGGTTTTCCATATTAATTATGCTAAACTGTTGTTGTTGTTGTTTCACTTAAATTGTGATAAAAGTTCAGTGCCTACTTGTTGTTTAAATTGATTATATGTTTTAAAAGGGAAGGAAGGAATTAATACCAATATGGAAAACAATATTCAAAACAACACTATGAGCCCCATAACCATGAAACTGCAATTGCTTGAAGCTGTGAATATGACCGAAATTTGTTAAATTAACGTAATTTCAGTCCCAGTATACCATAAAGTTATGTTGAAGGGTTGTAGACAACTTTTGGAGGAAGCATAATATAGTATAATCTGGAGGGCATAATAAATTCTTAGAGAGACCATTTACTCCTGAGTGTCGATAAGTGAAATGGTATGAAACTGAAGTTCCAAAGGCATTGTTGTTGTCATCATCATCTGGGATTTAAAAGCAGCCTTTGGACAAAAAACAGAATACAAGTGTTTAGATGGATGGATTCCATCGTAAGAGAAAATTATGCCAATTCAGAAGGGACCACAGTTCTGTAAGGAACCACAGCATAGCACATGTTGGAGATGGCTTTTTGAGCCAATTCAAGCATATAAACTACTCCTCTTCCTTAAGTTTACCCTGACTTTCTCTGCAGAGAATAAAATATATGACCCATACTTTTCCCCACCTGTTTCTCCTTAAATTTAAATGAACCTTTAAAAAACTAACAAAACATCCATCCACCACCTGGTGCCTTCCAGATGTGCTGGACATCTTCTTTTGTAATCCCTTTGAAGATGAGAGTTGAAGACTATCATCCCTGAAAGGTACCAGAATGATTTTAGGCTGTTCTTTACAATTAGGATTTAAGAGACATGACTAGAGAAGATTGTGGGACCTCTTTTTAGTTTCTGGAAGGCAGTTCTTGAAATCCCCCAGCCATTGCTCATATTGGGAACTGTAGTCTGAAAAAACACTTTCCCAAGCTTTGCATCTAGTCCTTATGTTCAACCCCCCTTCCCTTTTGAGGTTTGTCTCCAGTTCCAGGCTGCACAGATGTTCTTCAGATTCATAACACATTCAGATAATTGGAAGCATGATTTCAAAGAGGTTTGGCAGATGCTGGGTTTTCTCCCAATACCTCAGAGCTAAAACTGAAGCTGGAAGGACAGCCAGGGATGCTGTGTAGTTCAGGCTCATCTGCATCTTACGCTGTTGATTACGAGGATGATGGTTTCCTTCCTCCCAACAGCAGACTTCTCATTAGCTTACTGATTTTGAAAAGTGCAATGGAGATCTGTGGTGAGTCATAAGCTTTAAACAAATCACATTGCTATTGGTCCAGCCCTAGCTGTAATGTTTCACATACCTTTGGGTGCATCTACACTGTAGAACTAATGTAGTTTGAGACCACTTTAAATTCTATGGCTAGGGAGTTATAGGAGTTGTTGTCTTACAAGGTCTTTAGCCTTTTATGCCAAAGAGCACTGGTGCCTGACCAATGTACAGCTTCCATGATTCCATAGCATTGAGCCATGGTAGTTAAAGTGATGTTGAACTGCATTACTTTAACAGAGTAGATGCAGCCCTAAGCTCTGGAATTCATTTCCTAGGGAGGCTAGTGGTGCATCTATAAGAATTAATGCAGTTTGACATCGCTTTAACTGCCTTGGCTCATTGCTATGGAATCATAAGAGCTGTATATTTAGTAGGTCTTTAACCTCCTTGGCCAAAGAGTGTTGAAGCCTCACTAAACTGCAAATTCCAGAATTCCCACTGAATTTGTAGTTAGGTGTCTTGGATCATTTATCTGTTAATTCATTGATTTATATTTATCATTTTGAATACCTAGGCTGTGTATTAAAATAGTAAAAAGAAGTAAAAAAGTAAAAAAAATGAAAACATGTAAACCTTCATAATTCAGATTAGAAGGAATATTATCTGAAATATCAGTAATGAGAGAAGCAAAGTATGGTTCATTAAATAACAACAACAACAACAACAACAACAACATTATTTTTATACCCCGCCTCCATCTCCCCGAAAGGACTCGGGGTGGCTTACAAGGGGACAAGTTAAAAATACAAAGTAAAAACATACACAATAAAATAAAATGAAAACAATTTAAAATCAACAACAGCATCAGCAAAACAGTTACAATCACAAGTGCACACTTTAAAAATAGGGGTGGCTTACAAAGGGGCAAGCCCAGGGAGCACAAAGTTTAAAATATAACACAATAAGATAGCATCAAAACAAAACCAAATAAAAAACTTATCACAATAAAACATAATATCATAAAAACCGTACCATACAGAACGATAAAAGTACTGAGTTCAGAGGCCTCTGGGCTTGTGCAAATTCCTAGATAGAGCTAAGGGAAAGTGCAAAATTCAGAAGGGCAGGGCTGGGAGCATACTGTTCATGGGCATTAAAATGTCAGGATTGTAGAGCGGAGGGCCATGCTAAAGTGCTGGAAGTTAGGTAATATTGGGCCAATTCTTTGGAACTGCCTAGTCAAAGGCACAATGGAACATCCATGTTTTTAGATTCTTGCAGAAGGAGGACAGGGTAGGTGTCAATCTGATCTGCCTAGGAAGAGAGTTCCAGAGCCAGGAGAAGGCCCTCTCCCTTGTCCCCACCAACTGCACTTAAGACGGAGGCGCAAGCGAGAGAAGGGCCTCCACAAATGATCTTAGATCCGCCGCAAACTAGCGTCTTGGGAGAGCAAACTGTGCCAGCACGACCGATGACGTCGAAGACTCCGCCTCTTTCTCCGCCTCTTTCTCCGTCTATTTCTCCACGCCTGCATGGTTTCCCCTTTGCTAGGGCAGCGATGCAAGCGTACTCTCACTGTTGACAGAATTCAACAGCGAGAGTACGCTCGCATCGCTGCCCTAGCAAAGGGGAAACCACGCGGGCGTGGAGAAATAGGCGGAGAAAGAGGTGGAGTCTTCGACGTCATCGGTTGTGCTGGCACAGTTTGCTCTCCCAAGATGCTAGTTTGCGGCGGCTCTAAAGGCTCATGTTGGTTCATAGGGGATGATGTGATCGCAAAGATAGGCAGGTCCTGAACCGTTTAGGGCTTTGTAGGCAATCACCTGCACCTTGAATTGGGACTGGAAACTCATCGGCAGCCAGTGGAGCTATTTTAATTGCTCCCTGTAGCTTGCTCCAGTTAGTAATCAGTAGTCATAATGTTTCGTGAATACCCCATTTCTGTGTCAGCAAATAAATAAACCAAACATCCACCTGTTTCCATCCTAAAGCTTCTAACAAAGATTTTCAAAGCCATACTTTCCTGTGATGTTTGAAGAAGGAAACTTGGTTTAATAGTTGTTTACATTCCATGATCTGAAATTTGAATCTGGTCCCAATTCTGGAGAAAAGCTGGATACAAATGGTAATAATGACAGTCATTACCTCCAGCATCACCATCCCAAGATTTTGACGTCAGGACCAGGCTAGGTGTGTAATATCAAAATTAAGCATGAGTCATCTTGAATCTCTCAACATTCTTCCATATGAAGTGCACATTTCAGATGCTAATTTGCCAGTGACAAAACAATTTATCATGAATGCTGGCTATTTTATTTGGTTCATTAATCTATATTTGCACAAGGGATGCGATGGTGCTATTTTGTCATGTGAGTTTGGAAATACATGTTCTTTAGAAAATAATTGTAGGCAGTAGATTTTAACATGGCTCCAAATGCTTCTGTTGTGATTTCACTCAGAAATGTACGTGTACTCATTCATGGAAACAGTTTGTGCCCTCATAAGTAATCGTTGTTGTCAAGTAATGAAAGAACACATGATTGCCATTTCTCATTTTAGGCTCCATCTATCATTTTGATATCAGGAAGCATGTTGTTAAAAATATCAAAGGGCAGGAACATTTCTAATAAGCAGCCAGCATCTTTGCCACCCTGCCATCTTTCTTTTCCTGTCAGCTGGTCAGACAATATGCTCTTCGTTAAATGCCCCATATTTTAAAAAAGAAGTGAGAAGCCAACAGCCATAGAAGTAGAGAATTGATTAGAAATACCTAGATTATATCTTTGGAGAGATTGAAGGATTTAGTTTAGAGCTGGTATAGATTAATATTCTCTAATATGTTTCTCTCCAGATGGTTTGGTCTGCAATGCCCATCATCATCTTCCTCTGCCATTCTGGCAGCATTGGAAATTATAAACTATGTACTTGGCAAGGACCAGGTTGGTGAAGGCTGATGTTGACGAAGAGCTCATTACATGCAAAATCTTTTCCATTCTTTTTTCTTAAAGTAGGAATGATAGAAGGGTAAATAAAAGAGATAACAAGGGAAGAAAAGACCAAATAAAAGCACCCAGCATATTGCATTACTTGCTATTTTTTCAAGGAATTAAGGAAGGGTAGGGGAGAACATGTTGATAGCATAAAGTTTTCTTGACAAAGAAGGTCCAGAAGAGTATTAAATCTAGAAATGCTGAAATAATATTATCCCAGAAGTGAAGTTGTTGCTGTTCTTAACCATCAAGTTGACTTCAACTTATGGACTTTCTATGAATGAGAGATCTCATTCATAGGAATTCCTATCATCTATCACCCTGCTCAGGTCCTGCAGATCCAGGGTGGTGGAATCCTTAATGGATTCTGTCCACTTTTCCTATTGTCTTCCAACTTATCAAGCATTATTGTCTTTTCTAGCAAGTCTTGTCTTTTCATGGTGTGTCCAAAGCGCAATAGTTTCAGTTTAGTCATCTGGCTTCAAAATATATCTATGATAGTCATCCAATCTAACACCAACACAACTTTTGTCACGTGAAGCCCACAGTCCAATCATTTCACATTTTGTGAAGAGGAGTAGAAACCAGTCCAACCATTTCACATTTTGTGAATAGGAGTAGAAACCATCCAGCTATTTTCCCATAGCTGGATACCAAGTGACCTCAGGGACCTCAGATGCTCTTTCTGAAGATTATGTAGTTACTTTGTGTCCAGCTATAGGAAAACAACTGGACACTCAACTCCACAGTACTGCAGTTCGGAAAGGTGGACTTGGGAGGGATTTTGGTTGGTTCATAATTGGTAATGAATTCCAACTTCTGTAATCATTGAAGAAGTGATTTGCAATTGCTAAGTCTGACTTAAGCCTATTATAATTCACCAACAGTATGCCAGCCTGTATTTATGTAAGCGGTAAATCTGAGAGATGTTTGTAATAATCTGTAGAGGTTTATTTTGCCCTGTTTTGTATTGTACCACTTTAGATCACTGAAGGGTGTTGTGTGTGTGTGTGTATAACTGAATTACTATATACATATTTTCCCATTACATAGGACTCTAGATCTTGGGGGAGGGGGCAGTTATGGTTTGTGCATTCCCCTTAGGTGATAGATTTCTGTCCAAATGATATCCTCTGCCTATTTGGGAGGCAGTTAGTCAAGCAATAGGGTGATGGGAATTGGAGTCCAACACATTTGGTTAGCACTACATTGAAGGAGGGCTTCCAAAATAAGTTTATTGACCTCTAATTTGGCATCAATTAGAACTCAGTAAAAATATTTTACTGGTCCTCCTGCCATCCCTAGTTTTAGACGTCCCATGATTCCTTACAGATTTGTACTCTTACCCCAACTGTTTGGACTCACGTTGTGTCCATGGTGTTCAGGCTGGGTAGGTACTGGTAAACATCCCTTTAATTTAGTACTACAGAATGACACTAAATGACAAAATGACTTTCTCGATAGAAAAGAAAGTGGTGACAGGCTCATATTGGAGGAGCTATGGTTTACAATAGCCTGTTGTCAATGTGTGCCTACAAATAGTTTCTGACACACAGTGACCCAAAGGCAGACCTATCACAGGTCTTTTGTGTGGGGCTGAGGATGTGTGACACATCCAAAGTTACCCCGTGTGCCCCTATAACCAAATAGGGAATTGAAACTTAGTCTTGAGAGTTGTAGTCCAGTTCTAAAACCACTATACAATGTTACAACATTGAGGGAATACAAAGATAATAGCAAACACTTTGTATTTTTGCAGGGGAAAAGGCTGCTGGGGAACTCATTTGATTGTCCAGAACAGAATTTAAAAAATAGGTTGTAATTGAATCATTAACTTATTGACTGATTGCAAATGATTGCAATATGGGACCTCTCTTAAATCATGTATAAGGAGAAAAGCAGATTAAAAATAAAATGTAATGAAACAGCAGTCATCTTTTTTAAGTACAGGCAGTCCCTGTGTTACAAACATCCAACTTATAAATGACTCATAGTTAAGAATGGGCGTGAGACAACAGGAAGTGAGAGAAATCTACCTCTTGGAAGGGAATGTCACTCATGGAAGAGTGATCTTGGGGAAAAGGTGTCACCACTGAAGCGTTCTCACCAATCCTTCTTTCCACAATAAGGCATTTTTTTTTCAAAATCCTATTATCATGGGGACAGAAAGTGAGCTGAAATCTGAACAGGACACAGATAGCAAAACAAACACCACAGATGTGTTAACCATTCCCTGTGCTATCCATGTATTTGGCTGGAGTTACACTTAAAAGGTACCTTTTCTGACTTATATACAATTTCAACTTAAGACCAAACCTACAGAACCCATCTTGATCGTAACTTGGGGGGGGGGGGGGAGCTAGACTCTTCAATGCTTATTTTTCTTGGCATGTTGGTCACTAGGAATCTTTAGGCAAATCCCTTTTATTTAGCTACAAATATGTGGAATTTGAGGATCTTTAATGCTGTCTCTGGGCAGCTAAATTGGAGCTGACAGAAGACCTAGTAACCCTGACCATTCTGTTCTGGTTAGCAGTGGAAGGAAATCTCCGCTTTGGTTTGACAGGCAGTTGAAACTGCAAGCTTGCCTTTTGTGGATTGTGTGTGAGACGGAGGTTGAGAGAACGAGCCAGCAGCTTCTCTGGATTTCATTAAAAGAACTCAGACTTGGCAGGTTATTTCTCCTTTTCCCTTTCTTGTATGTGTGCGTGTGACAAGTTCAGCTGGAGAAACTACTCAAGCCATAGCATAAAACCAGCATGGCTTTCTGAATAATTTCTTTTTTGTGCTGATGTCAACATTTACATTAGATTTTCTATGTTGTTGTTAGACATTCTGCAAGCTCCTTGTTTGAAAGTGGGTGTCAAACTAGACATGTCAAGGCTGCCATGAGTCTTTTATGGAGATATCTTTCCATGCTTATCCTGTGTAAAGCAAGCATTGCCATCTGACAGAGGAAGATTATATGAAATTAACTGTCTTGGGAAGGGGGATGAAACCCCCATGCCACATATTTTCTCTCTAGGAATCTTTAGGTCCTCCAATGCAACTTCCACTGGAGAACCTAGAGATTTCTAAAGGGAACACGTTAATCAAATCCACGAATAATTTAATCTGCAAAAGTCAAACCTGCAAATGTTGAAGGTGAACTATGCTGTGAAAGGCCCCAGAAACCAGGCTTGAATCCTCTACTCTATTTTCACATAAAGGTAAGGCATGGAGCGGAGGAGTCAACATGGCTCATGTACATTTAATAACTGCACGGAAGATGGAAATTTCAGCCGAGATTCCTTCTTCTATGGTGTACCCAGTGGCTTGTGTTGGTGTCACCCGATACAGCTACTCATGGTGCCACCTACATGGACCTCCTCCAGTCTGAACCATACTACAGTATTGTAACTAAGATACTTGACAAACAGATGAAATTAGCAACTGTAATAGCTGTAACAGGAACTGTACTTCCCGTACCTTGGGAAGTCAGACTTGGCGACAGTGGTCCACGCCCTTGTTACATCCCAAATAGATTACTGCAACATGGTCTATGTGGGGTTGCCTTTGAAGACTGTTCAGAAGCTTCCAGCAGCAGCCAGATTGCTCACTGCTCATACAACCCCCCTGTTTCACTGGCTCCACTAGCTGCCAGTCTGCTACCGAGTACAATTCAAAGTGCTGGCTTTAGCCTATAAAGCCCTAAATGGTTCCGATCCAGCTGTCCGAACGTATATCCACCTATGACCCACCTCAGAAGTTAAGATCATCTGGGGATTCCTTCTCTTGATCCCACCACTTTCACAAGCGCAATTGGTGGGGACGTGAGACAGGGCCCTCTCCTTGGTGGCCCCTCATCTATGGAACTCCCTCTCCAATGAAATCAGGTCAGCTCCCTCCCTCCTGTCTTTCAGGAAGAAGCTTAAGATGTGGCTGTGGGACCAAGCATTCAACCAGTAAATAGTGCCATAAGGATAACAAACTAATGGAATTGACAATTGGACAGGCCTTGGACTACGATTTGGATTATGTGATTTTAATTGACATTTTAGTAATTAATGTTTAATTGTATGGATTTAATTGTATTTTGTTTATTTTTATATTTATATGTATTGGCATCAAATTGCTGCCTGCTGGAAGGCAGCCTGAGTCCCCTTTTAGAATGAGAAAGGTGAGATACAAATATGTGATATATAAATAAAACGCAATTAGTAACCATAAAAGGCAATCTGGGCTTACGAAAATGTATTTGTGGCTATATCTAACTGTAGGGATATGTTTTATAAAAATAATAAATATCTTCTGAAACACTGTACAAAAAGTTTAGTCATCTTGCTGTCACTCCAAGGTATCTCCTGGCATGGTTGAAACCCCTCATAACCTCCTAGTGGCTGCACTAACTGCAATTCCTTCTTTGACAAGAGACCTCTGCTTTTTTCATGTTCCCCTCCATGGGTAGAAGGGGAAGATGAGTGAAGTGCTCTCACTAGATACTGTAGGAATTCTGGAAAATATATCATTTGTTGACTGCAGGGAGAGGAAATAGCAAAACGCTCTCAGCAAGTAGGGATATCAGCTTTTGTTGCACCTGTTTGTAGGTGAAAGCGAAAACATTCAAGCAAGAATAGCAGTAGGACAGTGAACAGAGGAAGCACACTGTGTCATCCATACATAAGTGCAATGCTGCAATGCTGGGATAAATGGTCGTGTAGATTGGCCCATGGGGACAAGAAAGAGTGCTAGCGTGGGGTAACATTATACTAGCAGCGGTAGCCCACTTTCTCCTTCCTTAGCATCTCTTTTAAACCAGTCTTGCTTTTCAAGTGAGTTAATCTAGACATTTTAGGCCCCATTTACTGGTAAGAATATTACTATCCCTTGGCTGCCCTTAATTAGTTTGGGTATCCTTAAAGGCTGTGATTTATTGCAATGCTACATTTACTATTCATTTACTATTGTACTATTCGTCTTAATGGTAATTTGTACTGTGTTGAATTAATTTTTTAAATTGGACTTTTTGTAATATGTTGTTTTTGTTGGAACATGTAAGGAATCAGTGAGTGTGTGAGTGTGAACTGTAAAATAAGATGCATGAAGCTGATTGGTTGGGTTATGCTGGCTGAGCTTCGGACTTTTACGTACTGTTACATTTTTGTTCAGGCTTGAGCTGTGCAGGTGCTTGGAGAAGCAGAGAGAGAAGCAGAGAGAGACAGATTTTGGAGTGTGTTTTTTGCTTCATGAGCTGCTGAAGGAGTTTATCAACATGGACAAAGAAAGACCATTTTAAATCTCTCATAAATGGACATTATGTGAGTTGTTGCAACTGATCACATTGTACATATGTTGTTCTGAATTAATAAGAGTAAACTACTTGTTCTTTACTGTTCACCTGTGAGGCGTATTTTCTTTCTTTGGTAAGGCAATGTGTGGGCTGATCAAATGTGAACTACATGTGGTTTATTTTACATTATGCCACAGTTTTATCTTAACTGAAATTGTCATTCTTTAATATGTTGATGTAATTTTACCTCTATTTTTATGTATTATTGCACTTCTGCAAGCCTCCCTGAGTCCTTTTGGGATATGGTGGACGGAATATAAATAAAGCTATTATTATTATTAATTATTATTATTATTTACAACCCCATTTCTGTTCATGATGTTATGAATATGTGTTCCCTGTTGGGAGACAGGTGAAATACAAATTGAATGAATAAATAGTACAGAAAATGAAATAATGAAAGTCTAATGTGAATGGAAGACATCACTTCTAACTGTTCTAAATACAAAATAGAAGTGATTAAAAAAACCTGTGCAAACATGTTTAATGTTATTAGTCATCAAGTCAACATCAAGTTGTGGATACCTGTAAAAGCATTGATCTTACAGTCTTCCAGGTTCAAGGCTTCCTTGATTGAATCAATCCATCTTTAATGTTGTTTCCCTCTTTTCCTCCCTCCCTTCACATTACCAAGAATTACTGTCTTTTCCAATGAGTCGTATCTCTTGCCCAAAGTTCAGTGTCAGTTTAGTCTTTTGATGTCTAGTAAGAGTTAGGGCTTGATTTGCTCTAAGATGTTCATGGCATCTTGTAGCATTCTCCTCCAGAACCACATTTCAAATGAATTGATTTTTTTCCTTGTTGGCTTTCTTCACTCTCCACTAAACATTATCAAGTGTAAACAACTTTCTAGTAACTGAAGATTTAAGTGTTCAGTTTTATTGCAAAAAATTCTCAAGCAAGCAAGGCATTAAGTATGAATCTTTTTGGTTAATCTTAACTAGAGTAGACCCATTCATTTTGTTATTGAATGTGGAATGGTAGGTCAACAGCAGATCAACTGTAGTTGGGATACACATTTGGAATTGGGCTTTAAATATCACTTGTATAAATGGCCTGAATTTTGGTATTTTTGTTGTTCTTGCTGTATGCCTTCAAATTGTTTCTTGAACCATGTGGTGACCCTATCTAGGCTGAGAAGGTCTATGGTCATTTGGTGGGTTTCCATGGTTGAAATGAAAATTGAACCTTGACCTCCCAGAGTCTTAGTCCAATACCCAAACCACTAACCCATGCTGGAAATAGTTGTTATAGGCTGCATTTCAGAGGAAGGAACAGACAAGTGACACCCCCCCCCCCCCCCACACACACACTTGAATAGTTTTTGTCAAAGGAAATCCTATGAAATTCATAGTGTCACAGTACGTTTTGGTTACATGAAGGCACACAAATATGATGAATAAATTTGGAATATGATATAGTTTGGTATTTGGTCAAGATAAAAACTGTGGCACAACTGGCTGACTGTCAGCTCCATTAAGATCACTTCTGATTGAAAGGTCATGAGTTCGAAGCCAGCCTAGGTCAGAGTGAGCTTCCAACCAATGTAGCTTGTTGTTGACCTTTGCAACCCAAAAGACAGTTGCATCTGTCAAGTAGGAAAATTAGGTACCACCTATGTGTGGGGAGGCTAATTTAACTAATTTTCGAGGCCATAAAAAAGACTCCAGCAAAGCACTCCAGCTGTCTATATGTGTTGTGTGTCTTTGGCATTGAATGTTTTCCATATATGTGTACATTGTAATCCGCCCTGAGTCCCCTGCGGGGTGAGAAGGGCGGAATATAAATACTGTAAATAAATAAATATTGTTTTCTAAACCACAGCCTCAACTCTGCTATAAACTTGATGTTATCATTTATTTTTATTTGTTGCACTTACTTTTCACTTCCTAGTGAACTGAAAGTGGTATCATCTGCTCTCCGTTTTATTCTCACAAAATTCCTGTGGATAGGTCTCTCTGGGGCACAGCCTGAGAGTCCCAAGGTCATTTAAATGAGCTTCAAAGCTCAGCAAAGACTTGATTCCTCTAGTCTAAATCATACGTGTTGTGGTGGAGAAGGGACTAAATGTGATCAGTCTTTTCCCCTGGCTGAAAAGGAAGAGTAGATTTTATGCTAGATGGTAGGGGTTCTTATTTGTGTCCCTTGCCTTCTGCTGCTGAAAGACAGTGACTAATTGTTATTCTCTCATCCCAGCTTGGAGGAATTTATGCTTCTAGCATGCAACATGTTTTTAAATGTAGCTTGCACATCCAAATTATTACTATTTAAATGCCACCATGGTGATCTATGGCGCACTTTGACGTGTTTTTGATAGGGAAGGAGTCATATTCGAGAAGTATCAGATGTTTCCTCCATATGGCAGAATTGTGTGAGGCAATGCTGCTTGCTAGTTAGCATTTAGAGCCTGATATTAGATGCAAATAGATCACGATGCAGTGGAACACCCCCATTCTCCTGAGGAGCGTAAACACAAGGAGTCTAGCCACCTTACTCTCCCTAAGGTTGACCCTGAATGTATTGTAGGTTGAAGGTATTATTGTTTAGCTAGTGGGCTTGGAATTTAATGTAGGAAGAAGAACATGGAGCATATCTGCAGACTTGATATCCATAATTTAACTTTCCTATACACCAAAGAAAAGAAATGAAAAAAGAAAAGAAAAAATTGTGGGCCTCTCTAGGTCTTGCACTTTGAACTCAAGTTTGCAGCAAATCAAGCAGGCCGAGGACAAAGTAGACAAGTGAAAGGGAAGTAAAACCGGGGTATTTTAAAGATAGTTTGAAAGTGGGATGCCACAGGAATGTCAGATATTCTCAAAGTATTCTTCTCCAGGATTCCAGGTTTCACACCATATTGCTTTCTGGGTTTTCCCCTGTAGTTAATCAGCGTTTAATAACCACTAAGCAAGCACACCAAGCTCCCACTGGGCAGTTTTATAGGGTCCTTGTTCACCCTGGGGAATCTTTTGCCTTTTTGCAAACTTAAAAGTTTTCTCTAAACTGCCTGGCACCTTTTTCTTGGCTGCAAGTGGAGCTATTTTGGCTGTATAAATGTGGGACTCACAGCTGGAATGCCTGAAATAGAGAGAACAGTTAAACTGGGAGGAAAACAACACACAGTAAAATTGCATATCATAAAAAGAAAAAAAATTAAAGCAGCCATTCAATTAAACATCCTTTGCATTTTGTTTTTTTTAGATGTTCTGAAAAAAGGGATGCAGATCTTAAAGTATTTTGTCTTTGAGGACTGAGCAAGAATGCACAGAAACTATTCAGCACATACAAGACCAGCAGAATTTCTACACCTAGTCCCATACTAGGTTACTTTTGTGGTCAAAGAATAGGAAAATAAAGTATAAGACCCCTTGTCTCTTGAAGTTCTCTGTCTCCATTGCTTAGTAAACAAACAGAACACGAGTGAAATGCTAGTTACTTCCAAGCTTTGATTTCTCTTGTCTTTGGCTTCTATGACTGTTGTCACTTCTGGTAGGACCTATGGATAGAAAATGGGTAACTAGAGCTTCCTGATCCTTAGCCAGAGCATGATGGCTCTGCTTTACGCATACCTGTGTAAGATGTTGACTGCAGGATTGTGGAAGTTGCCATCCAAAAATGTAACTTTTCCAAACTTGGCTGAGTATTGTTTCCATTCCAAATTTTAACAGGTTAGCATCAACCATAATTCTCCCTTGAACTTCCTCTTCTGTCAGCTGCTGATGTTATACTTTCCAGAGTCACCATTCTGTAGACACCAAACCATTTAGTAAGATCTACCATCCTTGGATGGGTATTTTCTGCTTCTATTTTCTTTTTCTAAAATTCTTCCTTCTCCATTTGCAAATCTTGGTGTTCTCTTGAGGTAACTGCTGGTACTCCTACTGGCTGTTAGCTCTATCAATACTTGGTAGCTGACTTTGCTGCTAGGAGGAGGATGGATGAACTAGAAGAAAGCTGACAATTAAGGCCACTTTCTATGCTAAAAACAATCAGATTTGTATTCTGATCTAAGAAGACTAAGATTCTCTGATCCTGTGAGGTTATGTATGTATGACATTTATTTAGTTATGAATTGGCAATCTGCAATTCAAGAGAAAGAAGGAAGATGGTGGTGAGGATAAATTGGGATAAATTATGTGTTCAATTCACACATGTACTTATGCTTGATTTCCTTAGGGAGTGAAGATTAAGGTTCCAAAAGGCATTGCAGAAGAAGCAAGAGAAGACATATTGGTTAATTTAATATAATGAGTTGGGTTAAAAAATAATGATGAATGATGGTGGAATGTTGCAACACAGGCTGTGTCTCCATTCGTAGCTAATCCAGGACAGTTGCACCCTGGAGCTTCCCTGGATCAAGCATGACGATGTTACATGTACCTGCTGAATTTAGGGTCATACCATACCAGAAATCTTGGTTGGGACTGCATGGGTTCTTTTGGCTCATCCCCTAGTCCTCCTGTTGCCATCACTGCTTCCCAAGGAACTTCCTCTCTGGCCATGGCAGGCATCTTGGGAAGGATAAGTAGATGCACTAGAGGGGCCCATGCAGTCTCAAACCAGATTACACAATGAGATGTACATGCAATATACATGGAGGGAGTATAATGATCCCTTCCATATTGATCGCATGACTGGGTATATGTGGCCACAATGGCTAGGCTCTTGCAGGGCCAATGAGATAATGGTGACACAAGGAAGATCTATTTCCTTCCATGTACTGATCAGCACAGGAGAAGGGTGATCACAGCAGTGTACACTTGGACAATTAATTGGGCCAAATTGGACCCAATCCAGCTATCCACATGACTGTAAACCCCAAGAAAACTCCAGAGTTTCTTGGATATGCTGGAGCAGGCCTGTACAACCTGTGGCTCTCCAGATGTTTGGGACTCCAACTCCCAGTTTGTTCAATGGAGAGAAATTTTGAGAGTTGAAGTCCAAACACCTGGAGGATCACAGGTTGTGCAGGCCTGCTCTGGAGTATCTCTCACTTTCCTTACTGAGGAGCAAGTTTGGGTTAAGGGGTAAAAAGTCCAGTTTCTTGTCAGAAGGTGTTGCATGTTGTGAAGACTCCTAATGCCATCTTTAGAGTGAGTAATGTTGGTTTTTTGCTTGTATAGTCTCACCAATAGTATGAAGATTGTGCTCTAGTTGTCCTTTTGTGCAGTTTTTAAAACTTTTTGTTGGGTATTGCTGACCAACTTCCATACAATTATCGTGGTTTTGAGAACCAAAACAGAAGAATGTAAAGAAGGAGGAAAAGCACTGTTGGAGTCTTCAGATGGTTATGTCTGTAGTTGGAATCATTTCCATCTCTCCATAGTTGTACCCATATTATATATCACCCATACAATATTTTTCCTCACATTACCAATGTAAGGTATGTGGCAACAGAAGAACACATCTCCTTATAGAAAGAGCTCACAACATTGCAGATATACCTGTCTACTTGTGAACAGATCCCTACATATGTTATTTTCCACTTTATAAAATCAGTAATTGGAAGTAGGTCTTATTTACCACTAGGGATGGGGGAATACAGGGGAAGAGTGGACACATATGTATTGACGAGCTTGCAGTAACCATCATGGAGTGCATATGTCTGGAATAAGCACCTTATGGCTTAGAGGTGGGGGGATGGCAATGAAGCACAGAAGGGCAGAAGTGGGAATACTATGATGCAGCAATAGTATTCCTTGGAATTGTGAGTAAATCAAGAGGTAGGTGTATTTCAGCCCTTATTTCAGATTCCTCTAATATTCTAAACTCCATTTTCTGATTAAATCCAGCTCAGCGCATCCCAACATTCTTGTGGAGTTGGAGAGCGGAGAGAGAACTCTTGGCAGAATAAACAGCAGAATGCATCCCAAGTGTCTCATGCACGTGGCAGGGATGACGACTGATTAGTTCATCCTGTTAGGCTGACTTAGAAATGTCAATACAGATGGGTACAGTGCCGAATGACAGAACAGCCCAAGCTGATGAATGTGTCACTGCTTGGTTACTCCATCTGCTAGGAAACAAGGAAGACCAGAATCAAAATAAGGAGGTAGACCTTGAACAAAGAGTTCTTCCAAGAGCTGGGTAGATGTGGGACAAGCTAGAGAACCATTACAGAGTAAGGAAATTGGACTGTTTTGGACTACAGTTCTTCCACTCCACCAGCCAGCATGTTATTGCAGACTGAGGGATTATAGAAATTGTAAGCCAAGAGATAACCTTTCCAAGATGTCCTTTAGGACATATGTGGTCAAGAGAACTTTCATTGCAAGTGTATCGTTAGTATGCTTTGATCCACTTCCAGATAGTGGAGCTGGAAGCCCAATAGAGGCCTGAGCCATTACTTATTTATTTCTTTCTCATCCTGTATCATTGGATCTCAAAGTGGAATACAAGTAAAATCAATTTCATATTGATTTCTTCAGCAGCAAGGGTGCCTAGAATGAAATAGAGCAGGTAGCCTTGGATAAATATTGCTTTATTAAGAAAGAAAAAAGAATATGTGAAAGGATGCTATAAAGAACAGGAAGCAGGCTTGTTTTCTGCTGCCCTGGAAACTAGGACTCAGAGCAATGGGTTCAAATTACAGGAAATGAGATTCCACCTGAACATTAGAAGGAACTTCCTGACCACGAGAGCTGTTCAATACTGGAACTCTCTGCCTCAGAGTGTGGTGAAGGGTCCTCCCTTGGAGGCTTTTAAAACAGAGCCTGGAAGGCCATTTGTCGAGGGTACTTTGATTATGCTTTTCCTACAAAGTAGGGAGTTGGACTGGATGGCCCATGTGGTCTTGTCTAACTCTTTGATCCTATGATTATTCTGTGATTCTGAGAAAAACATATGGAAATGATCTTTTTCAGCTCTTAGCATCCACTTGCTTGCATTATCTCATTTACAGAAGGGCAGAGGTTGGCAGTGTTGGGACCAGGAGCCAATTAACCCAAAACAAACTGAAATACCTCTTTTCTTTGGTAGATCTTCTCAAAATGGTGATTGGAAATAAAAGTGTTTCTCTTTCTGTTCCTATTTTGATAGTGACTCCAGAAGGAAATTGAGTCATTTTGAGGCAGTATGGGGTTTTGTGGTGCTTCTGGGTGTGGGGTGGGAGTAGTTCCATGCATCACTATGTGTTTGTTGGGCTTTCTGGTTGATTAAGAGTAAAGTAATATTTGAAAATTACGGCCCAACTCAGCTTTTAAGGTAATGGTTCCATTCGCTGGCATTTGTTGTGGTTGTCATTGTTGTTGAAATGGTGCCTCCAACTTATGGAGACCCCATCCTAGGGGTGGTTTGGGCAAAATTTGTTCAGAACAGCTATTTCTTTCTTTTAAGAAATATTGCGTATTTGTTCAAGGTGACCCAATGGGTTCCATGGCTTAGTGGATATTTGAATTCTGGTCTCCAGATTCCAGTTTCAAAACCCAAACTACAACACCATACTAGTGCTGCGCAATTACCAGTCTTTGATGCACCTAGTTCATAAAAGATTTAAATGATACATAGATTTGCAGCTATATGTGTGTATGTATGTGTGTGTGTGTGTGTGTGTGTGTGTGTGTGTGTATATATAGTGCTATTTATTGAACATGGATTCCAATTCTGTTCCTGGTGATATATAGGAACAGAACCTGAGTTCAATAAATAGCACTCAGTCACACATCCCACAGACATACACACCTAGCCTTCAGTTCCCTATATCTTTTTCTGCCCCCAAAGTGCTCCTTGCCGATGCCTCTCTGTTCTGCAAAATGTCAAGTTTCCAGATTATGAATGCAAGCTAGACAAGCTGTTCCTAATGGATAATAACAGAAGGGACGCCTGTGCTGGGTTGCACCAAGGACTTATGTGGTCTGGCACGGAAGCTTAAGTCAAATAAAACAGGTTTTTAAGGTGTCATAATTTTTTTCTCTCATTTCAAATCAAAAAGAACAAAAGAGATAGGCAAACATTGCTTTCAAATTTGTATATAGCATTTCAGCTTGTGTCAATTTAATGTTTTGTTTTTATTTTCATATTGATTTTGCTTTATTATTATTTGTTTGATTTGATTTAATCTTAAATTGCTTATATGTTTATTATTCTCCATATCATTTACACTGTCATATTGTTGTTCAGCCGCTCCAAGTCCCCTCGGGGAGGTGGGTCAGGATATAAATAAAGTTTATTATTATTATTCAGCTTGACACAGAAATGTCACTGATGCTCTATTTGAAAGTTCTTTAGCAATCAATTACCACTGTTCACATTTCATACCAACATAACTTAAACACACAAGATCCTGTTTGACCTTTATTAAGTTATTATTTATCTATTTATTTACAGTATTTATATTCTGCTCTTCTCACCCCAAAGGGGACTCATGGTGGATCATAGAACACATATATACAGCAAACATTTGATGCCATTTTATACACAGACAACACAGACAATTGTACATAGATAGAGATATATTTAGACTTCCCATCTTCAGCATTTTGGAGGCTTGTGCTCGGTTCCAGTCATTTGGGGGGTGGGGGGGGGGGGAGTACTGTTGCTCCATCTCCCTTCCAAAGTGCATTGTTTGTAAACTTCCTCTTTGATTGAATTGCTGGCATTTTTTGGCATTTCCTTATAGGTGCTTTAAATACCTCCCCGCTTTTAAGTGGTACCAATTTATCTACTCACATTTTGCTTTTCAACTACTAGGTAGGCAGAAGCTGAGCTGAAGGCTAGGAGCTGTCAGCTTTTCAATTGGCAACATTTCTGCACCTGGTGGTTTACCTGCTGCTCTAAAGCCCGGCCCTGGTTGCTTTTTTTGAGAACAAATTTTAATGATACCGTTAATCTCTAGTCTGTGTACCCACATTTATATTTATTTCGAGCATTTATTATCATCCTCATCATTATGTTTATACCACACTTTATCTCCCCAAAGGGGACTCAAAGTGACTTGGCATAAAAGCATTAATATACAATTTAAAATATACAAATACAGAATTAAACATAAACAGTGCTAAAAATTTACAGTTAAAATCCATCAAAATATATTCTAAGTAAAAAACACAAACAAACACATATACATACATACATACATATCTATTGCCTTTCAGCTCTTCCAATCTCCTCTTAGACTCTTAAACTTTGGTAACTTTTGGAAAATGGAAGATTCTCTGAAGATGGGATAATAGTTTGAATTGCTCTCTTTGGGGCCCCAAATCTCTTATTGAAAATATTGAATTATTACCAGTGGTATTTATAGAATGAAATAATAACACACATTAACTGTTCTACTTTTCAGGGTCAGTGACCTACCAGATACCAAGCTGTGGACATGCTGTACCTTAGACAAAAGGTTGTTAAAAGGAATACTTTATATTTCATCTGTAACAACTATTTTGCCTCCAGGAATACATTTTGAAAATAATCTCTGTTCAACAACATGTTTACCACTTTAGAAAAATAACTCTTCAGATTATGTATGCAAGGGAAGTTCAGACTAAAGCAATTTACAGAAGAGGAGCCATCTTTATTGGTCACAGTTAAAAAAAAACCCACAAGGCCTTAGGGCACTTTCTTTATGGCCCCAAATGTTTCAAAAGCCTTTAAAGCACCACTGGTTCTTTATTGTTTAGAAATGAAGATAACTGGTATATATTTGGTGTGTGTATGCATTTACATTCAGGTCACCTAGCGATGATAATTTTAAATGTGTTATGTATGTTACTTGTCAACCTATGACGAACGTTTAAATTTTGTCGGGTTTTCTTCGGTATGGGATACTCAGAAGAATTTTACCATTTCCTTCCTAAATCGTATCTTATAGTCTTGATATTCTTTTACTCTTTCCCATCCAAGTAGTGACTGCGATAAGCTTCCAAATTCAGACAGGATCTGGGTTGTTGTAGGTTTTTTGGGCTGTATGGCCATGTTCTAGAAGCATTCTCTCCTGATGTTTCGCCTGCATCTATGGCAGGCATCCTCAGAGGTTGTGACCTCACAACCTCTGAGGACGGCTGCCATAGATTAGGTGAAACATCAGGAGAGAATGCTTCTAGAACATGGCCAATACAGCCTGAAAAACCTACAACAACCCAGTGATTCCAGCCATGAAAGCCTTCAGCAATACATCAGACAGGATCTACTGCCTTTATTGCCTTTCAGACATTGGATCCTTAGTATCCACTAGACTTTGGTTCCAGGACCCCCTGTGGATACCAAAATCAGCAGATGCTCTATTCCCATTATATATAGTGGCATAGTAAAATGGTTCCCCTTATATTCAGTGGCAAAACCAAGGTTGGATTTAGGGACGTTTGTTTTGGGGATATTTTCTTGCTGTGGATGGTTTAAAATCCATGGATACAAAATCTTGGGAGTGTCTTTAGGATGATTTATATTGGAGAGAACAGCTTGTGCTGCCAGTAGCATCATGGATTCTGACATAAGACACACAAATGGTAAATCAAAGACTGTAACAACATACTTCTAAATTTTACTGTTTTGAGATACTCAGATATTTTATTATGATGGATCTTACTAGGCACTGAATCAAGGATCAAATATTGATGACTATTTACCAAGCAGTTGAAGTATCTTATATATTTTGTGTGTGAGAGAGAAAGAGACAGAGAGAAACATTGTTCTCTAATATGAATTCTACCCCTAATGACATTTTTTCTTCATTTTCCAAATGTCTAGCATTACAATAACAGAATACTTCAGTTGAACATTTAGAAATATAATTTAGGCATCCACAAGGATGCAAACCTAATACAAGAGTTCTGCTGTGAACAGTTTTCAATGTTTTTTCTCTCTGCAATGTTAGAAAACTGGAGAGCAAAGGAAAATGTCATTGGGAGAGGCGGAATTATTATTTAAGAAAAATGCCTTCATTTTGCCCATGCTTCCCCCATAGTTGTATCTCTGTTGTAGTCTAAAAAGCCAGGTGTCGTTTTCTGTCATTTCAGAGGACAGTATTAGAACCATCAATAGAAATGGGGGGGGGGGGGGGTTAAAGGCCTCCAAGGAATGAGCTTCCACCACACTCCTAGGCTCTATGCTTCTCTGTTCCCCTGCTGAACAGCTCTTACAGTTAGGCAGTTCTTCCTAATGTTCAGGGGGAAGCTCCTTTCCTGTAATTTGAACCCATTGCTCCAGGTCCAGGTCCTAGTCTCCAGGGCAGCAGAGTAAACTATATATCAAAGTAACTATATAATAGGAGGAGCTTTCTGCATTAGAACAGGCGACCTTGAGCATGATGGATTCTCCTTCATTGGAGATATTTAATCGGGGTCTGGATGCTATTGTTTACATACTTCAGTGAAGATACTAAGATGAGTAGGAGAGTGGATTAGATGATTTCAAAGAATTCTTCCCAACCTTGTGATTCTAAAAGGACCAGCTGGGATGAAAGCAGGTCAAGTAGCCCAAGGAATTACTGCAAGGTAGGTGACAGGTGGAAGAAACCAGTGACAGCTGGCCACTCAGCAGAGGTAATAGAATAGCCCTGTTTTCCTCTCTCTCTTTGTGTTCTGCAACTTAATGTCATGGCTGATATGTGGTCCACACAATCTGCTCCATGGTTGTGTGTTAAATTCATTTCTTAAAAATGTAAAAGCAAACAGAAGCACACACATGCATGCATATGCTGGATAATGCTATTGGCGATTTTGTTTCAGGGAGCTATACTGTCCCATAAAACCAGCTTTCTCAGCACAGCATCCTGGCAGAATGAATAAAAAGCCATCTGTATCCTATTGTTTTTTGGGTCTGATTTATTCATTGAATTCCTACTCCCCATAGTTTGGTACAGTGCAGTGTGATCACCACAGCAACAGGAGAATATCCGTGCACAAATCGAGAGAGAAAGGATTATTCACAAGGCAGTTATATTGTGGAAGTGTAGCCTATTTTTTCATGATGCCCTACAATTGTTTCAGACTACAAATCCCATCTATCTGTTGACCATGCTGACTGAGAATGTGCAAATTGTGGTGTGGTATATGGGGGAAATGTTAGATCACAAAGGTTTATCAGAACAGGAGTTTTCAAAATGTGGGAAGTCCTTACAACAGATAGTCTTATAGAAAGGTTTAATATCCAGCTCTTTTTCAGCTTGTGATGACAAAAGGTACAGCTTGCTTTCATTAGTCCTATATTTGGTGTCTTTGCTTGCTACCCTGATTGTCAAATATCATCCAGAGTAGTCATTCCAGAGAGCAAGTTTGCAGATAGAAAGCAGAAGTCAAATCACAAAGATTGAATTCTTACCAAAAGATAGTAGGTTTTCTCTGAAAGAGAATTCAGGTTTTACTTATTTATAACCAGTCGTCTGTATCCATGGATTCAAACATCCAGTTTGAGAGAGAGAGAGAGAGAGATCTCAAAACATATCTCCCTCTATAGTTCACCTTGAAGATTTCAATCATTGGGGGAGGCCCTGCTCTTGGTCCCACCTTCCTAGCAAGTACGATTGGTAGGGACGAGAAACAGGGTCTTCTCATTGATGAACCCTCGTCTATGGAACTCCCTCCCCAGTGATATTACATTGACACCCTCCCTCCTGGCCTTCAAAAAACCCCCCTAAAAACATGGCTTTGAGATCAGACTTTTGGTCAGTAAAGGGAGCAGTGCAATAAGAGACTATGAATCAACATTGACGACTTGGACTGGCCCTGGATGATGGCTTGGATTGTGTGATTTTAAGTTGTTGTTTAATGTGATGTTTTTAATAGGTTGGTTTTTAGTGTTTTAATGTGTTTATTGTATTTATTGATATGTGTACATGCGGCATCAAATTGTTGCCTTTATAAGGCCACCCTGAGTCCCCTTCGAGGTTGAAGAGGGCAGGATATAAGTACGGTAAATAAATAATAAGTAAAAAGTAAAGCTTGATTTTGCCATTTTTATATAAGGGCACCATTTTATTACACCTTGGTTTAGAAGTGGAGTTGACCATTCCAGGAACCTGTGGATATCAAAACCAGTGGATGCTCAGGCCCCGCTAAATGCGTCATAAAAATCACATTGTGTCTATAATATGGGGAATAGCTCAAGCAAGTTCTGGAGAGAGCCTGAGGATCTGTGAAATGGTGGGAGGCTACAGTGGAGTATGGCTATTCATATCAGCAAAGTGCTTGAGACATGACAAAATCAAAGTTTGGTTTGGGGATTTTATTCAAATATTTTTGAGTTACAGGTGCTTGAATCTGCAGACCCAGAGCACATGGATCTAACAGATTCACTGTACCTGTCAGTGGATGCCTTTAGTTATATCTACTAGTTTCATTGATCATGCAAATAAACCAACCTTTCTCCTTCCCTCCCTCGCTTGCTTCCTTTCTTCTTCACCACAACTCTAACTTAAACATTTCACTTTCTGGGCACCTTCTCTTGGTTAAAACCTTAGGCAAATTAGCCCATTGGCTGAATTTCATTTGGAGGTCCAGAATGCTCTGTCCTACTCATCAGTTTTGTATACTGAGGTTCTTGTACATAACAGACATTGGTTCAATAGTTTGAATAAGAAGATTGTTTAAAAGTAAGTGTTGGATTTCATTCTCCAATCAAAGCTCTCTGTATCTAATTACCTACGAATTCTGACATGGAGCCAGGATTTGAGAACCTTAAGCCACGGCATCCAGAAACGTGAATAATTGGGCTCATGATTAATGATGACGGATGGGAAGTTCTCCAAATAAAAATTAAGACCAAAAATATTAATGTGGTACTCAAACTGGCCAGCTAATGCTTCTTGAAGGCCAAGAATGGTTAGGGTCTTGGTCTCTGAGTTTAGTTTGCAAACAATGTTGAATGATAAAAGCATACTACTAGCACACAATCCTGGATGCAGCATTGGATATTTTATTCTAACAGAAAAATCTGCTGAGCCTCATATTATTTCATATGTTGCAATATTTATATGGAAATCAAGCTTTGGAAGAATGTAAGTTATTAGAAGATAGGAAGCAGATGTGAATGGCTTGGGTATCTGGTAAGGTTGGACAGATTCAAGAAGCAATAGCTAGATCCAGATCACGGAAAACTTCAATAGAGGTCTTCAATAGAGTGCATGACTTTGTGTATGCTGTGTTATTAGCTGCTAGTGCCAGGTTTACTCAGTCTCTTCTAACATGGACAGGAACTGGGCAAGATGCTATATTTCACTACAGATAGAGGGCAAATGCATGGAGGTAGTGGAAAAAGAATGTGGAATAAAGAGGAGAATTTCATGGAGGGAAAGGGCAGTGTCTGTTAGCAGTGATATCATCTCTTCCTTCTCTCCTCCTAAGAGAAATATTGGATGAAAGGCTGTTCCTGCAATTAGATGTAATGTAAATGTACTTTTAAAACTCATTAGCCTCACTGATTCGGACTGAGACCTCAAAATGCGTCTGGGGGGATTTGGTGAGAGAGTTTTCATTCTCAATGGCCTCATTATGGTCCAAATCTTCCATCATTTGATGTTTGAATTAGGAAGAAAATGATGATTTTGAGAGGGGAGAACAATGTGACTTTCTAGCTACTTTTTTGTATGTATGTATTAAAATTGTGTTCTTTGTGCACACAAAAACCAACCACCAAGGAATAAATCTTCATTCTTTTTGGGATCTTCCTATTGTACAAGGAAATCAAATTTTCCCCAGGAATCCATATGAATTTTGGGTGGGACTTTTCATGTAACAAACATGGGTTTTTTGTGTGCAAAAACGTTTGTATACAAAAAAAACCCCATTGTTTCCAGATAAGTACATGAGTTTGTGTATATGTGTTCAATTTTCCTTACTCTTGTACATGAAATATGACAGTTTTGGTTCTGAAATTTGTGATGTGGAAAATCTTTTTTTTTTGCATTGGGTGGGGGAGGGGTTGATGCAATCAATCAAGATATTTTTCTGCACAGAATAATTTCCTGACGCACTCTGGCATGTGCAAATTCCAAATGAGCATTGCACCAAATATTTATATTCTCCCACATTGGGGATAAAACTCAAAAATACTTGTATTCACCACTCTGAGCACCTTCAAATGCCTGATGTCCAGTGAATTCTCTTGTGTGTTGTGTGCCTTCATTTCCAACTTGTGGCAATCCTGCCACACAGTTTTCTTGGCTAGATTATTAAGGGGAAGTTTACCATTTTCTGAATTCATCCACACTGTCGAATTAGCTCAGTGCTGTGGGAAAATGACAGTTTTAGTTTTTCAATGTCCTTAGCCTTCTGTAGCAAAAAGTGCTGGTGCCTCATAAAACTGCAAATCACGGGATTTTGTCACATTGAACTGTGGCATTTAAAATGGCATCAAACTGCATCAATTATATGGTATAGCTTTGCCATCTGAGGATGGGAGGGTATGACTTGCCCAAAATCATCCAGTGGGTTTATTGTGGCTGAAAGGGGAATCCTGATTCCACAGTATGCTATAAACAATGCAATAAAACTTAAGCTGAGAAGGGATGAGGTTCTATTTTATCCCATTCTGCTATAGTTGCATACATGCCTTCTTATAGTAGGCAAATCAAACAGTAATTGAATCTAGTATTCCTTACTGAGCATTGCCGAATGGCAAAATGGGGGGTGGGGGAGGAGAAAACAGATAAGCGTGTTTTATTAGCTATTTCTAGCATTTTAATGAACCATAGCTTCCAAAATGGAAATCATAAGAAAAGTGAAAGATGATGGAAAAAAAATCTGGATGTGTTTTGGGAAAAAAAGCATTGAAGAAGTCTCTTGAAAGCTGAGCACATTTTTGTTTGCTATTCAGATAACGTGACCTTGTTGTTTCTTTCTGCATGTACACAATACTCATTTTGAATACAAAGTATGCTGAAACGTGGTGAACAGGGCTTCTTTTCTAAATGCAGGAACCTCTTCCTATTCTTTCTGCTATTTCTGCCTCTGGTACTTATTTTTCTGTTCAATGTCCATCTGCTTTATTAGCTGATGTTTACCTGTGGTAAGAGAAATTAACTTACATTATATGAGTTGTGAGACATTGCGTTGGCATGCCTTCAAGTTGACTTGACTGATGGTGACCTCCCATGAGCTTTATAGGCAAGGAATACTCAAAGATGATTCTTCCACCTTCTTGCTCTGAAATATAACCTCTAGTACCTGGTCTCCCATCCAAGTACCAGCCATGCTTAGCTTGCAAGATCAGATGGGATCTGGGATCTTTAGGATATTTTAATACCTGCCGAGAGTTCTGATGCATTGTGTCATATAATACTACTCTGTGACTAAGACCCCTTCCACACAGCTGAATAAAATCCCACATGTTCTGCTTTGAACTGGAATATATGGTAGTGTGGACTCAGATAACCCAGTTCAAAGCAGATATTGTGAGATTTTGTGCCTTGATTTTGTGCCTTGATATTCTAGGTTATATGGCTGTGTAGAAAGGCCCTAAATGAGCATTTGTATGTTCAGAATCAAATGTGCCCCACCTATGCACAGGAAACAGAAGGTGAATTAAACATAAAATAAATAAAATCAGATAAAATAAAAGACATTTGCTATTGTTCAGTTCGACCTCCTTATCTAGGAGACCGTTCCTGGAAATTTAGGAAATTATGGATAATAGTGAACCCCATTGAAATGTAAGGCTTCTGCTGGAAGCCATACATTTACCATAGAGCTACTATGGAGGACAAAGAAAATTATTAGAGAGATATAATCTCCAGGAATTTGCTGGATCCTCCAACATGACTCTGTGGTAATATCTAGCGGAAATTGTATCATAAAACTACCTGGAGGACATATTTTCTTAGTGAAACCGCAGACAGTCCTGCAGGTAGGGAGTAATATTGTATGGCTTTGAACCCAATGAATTCCAGTGTTCCCCAAATGGAAAAAAAATCCTGGAATTAGCTTACTGACAACTGAAGCATGTAATTCCTGCTTTGCTACATAATGCAATAGAAATGAGATAGAAAATTGTGTAGTATTGGGTGGGGCAAATATTGTCCTAGTGATTAAAAGCAGTAGATTTTTGAGGACACCTTTTTTTGGTCTTGCATATTTCCCCCCCATTTATATGGGAAAATGTTTCTTGCAAAGTGACTGAAATTGGGAGCCTTGTTTCTAGCTCTCAAAATGACCGTGTTGCACAATGACCTACATTAGAAGTCTAGTTCTGAGAGGATTCTGCAAAAGAAAAGTGCATTTTGACAGGGATTGGAACAAATCCTTTAGTAGTTCAAGATAGCCCTGCCTGCTATTAGCAGGATAATGGATTGAAGTATTCTGTAGATACCATTTCCTAAGGGAGGCTCAAAGATAAAGTGTTTAAAATTAGAAGATTTGTCCAGCTTCTAAATGGGAGGGGTCCTCAGAAGATAATCCACCAATTGGATAATGGCTAATGCTGACACAGCTATTTTTAGGAAAAAGCAATCATGAGCTAAATTCTGTCAGTGTCATCTTGTAGAGTCATTGACAAAATCCTGTAGCAGTGGATAACTTTCTTGCTTCACGGTCCATGTGAACCTCCATCAAGGAGGACTTTCATGAAGTGTGCGATGTTTATTACAGATATATCATTGTGATGCTTATTACGGTATATCTCCAAATCCAACCAAGATGAAATAGTTTTAAGGCTGGTCACTGGAAAAACACTTTAAGCTGTTTCTGCCTGCCTGTGTGTTCATTTTAAATTGTTTTTAATTTTTTGTATTTGCTTTGTTTACAATTGTTCAAAGTGTGTGGCTGTTAGTTGCTTTGAATACCCTCAGGGAGAATGATGGGGTATGAATAAACGAAATAACAACAACTACTACTTTGCTATCACAGTTTTGTATGTTTATTGTCACAGTTTATGAATGCCTAGTCCAAAGCTTTGCAAACTGTCTGTCTTGACACATTGGTGTGTTGGCTGCAATGCATAGATGTGTCGCGTGAATATAGCGAGAAACCTCTGAGCCTGTGTAAAATAAGCAATGCATCATATCTTTTAAAAAAAATTAATGAAGTGTTTTCTTGATATATGTTGTGCCTCTATACAATTTTTAAACTCCACTAGCAGTTACATTTGTTATATAGTGTAGATGCATCTTCAGTTATGGGGCACCTTGTGAAAAATTGTTAATGCTGAGTTCCTCAAGTATTGATGCACTCCATGACATGGAGAATTGCACGTACATCAGTTCCCAGCATCTCAGTCTCCAGCATCTTTTAAATACTTCACTCGGGAACTGCTAAGTTGCAAAGGTAGGCTTGAGAGGATGGTATCATCAGATGGAAATATGCTGACAGTGCAGAAACTTGGCCAATGTTTATCAAAGGCTGTTAAAGATGAATGTGCAAATTTATGAATCTGTTCTTTCTGTTTACAATATCTGAGGTTGGTATGGCCAACTAAAACAGAAAACATGGCTCTCCGCAGAAAAAGGGGAAAAAAATATCCAACAGCTTTCTCTTGTTTTTGCCAGTTCATCTCTGACGGGGTCATCAAATGGGATACACCCTTGTCTACGGAGCTGTACTGGAACATTTCTGAATAATACACTTCCCTTGTTTGGCTGCCTTGCCCCTGTTTTTGTAATGTCATCTTGCCTTTTATTCATGAAGAATCTAAAATTACTTTGAGCCATTCTGTGTTTGTGTGTGGAGTTGACTCTCTTTTCACTGGTTTTACAATGTAGAACTTATTATACCGGCATATGGTGCATCATCTACACTGTAGAATTAGTGTATTGTGAAATCAGTTGACTGTGGTAGCCTGGGGATTGTAGTTTGGTGAAGGCACTAGCAGTCTGGCAAAGAAAGCTAAAGACTTAATAAGACAACAGTCATGACATATAAATGTCATAAATAAGTATATAAATAAATAAATCCCATAGTATTCAATCTTGGCTATTAAAGTGGTGTCAAATTGTATTAATTCCACAATGTAAATGCATCCTTAATGTTGCTAGGCTTTCAAAATATAATTGAGGCACAGTCAGAATTCATGAGAAGCAGGCCTGACAGTTAGGAAGTCTCTATTCACAAGCCTTGTTCTACCTAAATAGATTTCTCTTAATCTAGCTGTGTGTTTCTATGTAATATTAACTTACATGCTACATTTCTGCCTTTTTGAAGGGCTCACACCCCCAAAAGATTGATTTTTTTGCCATCATGCACAGTCCGTGGAAAAAGTTTCCAACCCACAAATATGTGCCATCCCTTCTAATAAGATTTCCAGGTGCGGGAATATTGTGGTTTTGAGCCGAATATCTGTATCTTCGAATGTCTATATGTTCCTGCAATCTGAAATCACAGGATTGTTTATCTAGGTTTGTTCCTGGGTTTTAGATGTTTGTTTCTGATTGGTCAGTTCCTAAAAAGAAGGTGACACTTGAATAGAAATCAAAAATTTTGTCTGTGTGCCAGAAACTTCATGAAACATGTGGAGGCACAGTTTCTCTGGCCAAGACAAAGAATGGAACTTTTGCAGTAATCACATATCTAGAACTCCGCGTATCTACATATCCACATCTTGGGTTTAAAAAAACAAACCTGCCAAGGTTTCTGGTGGAAGTCCCATGGCGGATATTTTGGGAGCCCTAAATCTTGCAGCAAAGCATCAAGTCTGGACAACAGAAGCAGAAATCCCGGGACCAACAGTTCTATATGTGGACCTCTTCTACGGATTTTTTTGCCTCTGTTTAAAAGCTGTGATTTAGTGCTGTCTGGAAGTGCCCTTAGGCACTTATTAGAAAAATAAAAATGTTAAAGCCAGTTGTAAAGAAAACTCCACCTATATTTTGGAAAGCAAGTCTGAAGTAATCTTGCTTTAAAACACGTATATTAAAATACATAAACATAAGGTTAAAACAAGTTCCAGTTTCTTTTGTGCCTCTGAAAGTCCTATAAAACCAGCATTTAGAACATCTTACCAAAGGTTTGCCAATTATCTGCTGGGTCTCTGCTGTAAAGTGAGAACTGTTCCCACTTCCTAAAAAAAGAGAAGACGGTTATAATAGAGGATGACTTGATCCAGGTTGGCCTCCGACATCTTGTTGAAATGGACGAGTGTTTGTTAAGAGTGAGGTAGAACGTGCAAAGGCAGCGTAGAGGGATTTCCATGGTAGCACAGCTTAGCTATCTCTACAGAAACCATCTGTTCTCTGCCCCTACCTCCACTCTTTCTTAACTAAGAAGGATTTTGTTCACAGGAACAGATTTGACTTACAGAAGTGCTTCCCCTTCAGCCTTTTGCTTGGCTGAGGTGAAGTCCTTTGGTCATCCTGGGGGAATGTAAATTACTTTGTCTTGGCAAATGCAAGCAGATTCTTCTCATCCAGTGAGCCTTTTTCTAGTAAGCCACCCATCTTGTGGGTGATTCTTTCACCTCTGAAATGTTAATGTTTCATGTTAGCCCTAATGATGAACTCACCCTCCCACATCCTCAAACTGGAATGGAGATCTGATCGCAGGAAACGTCATTTAACTGACTTTTGTTAACTCACACAAAAGCACCTACACGGAGTTGTATTTGATGACAGCATGGTTTAGTGGTCTGAGTGTTGGACCAAGGACCCATTCACATAACATGATTATAGTGCTAGGATTCTGTTTTCTGTTTTCACTGCCATGACAACATATTGGGAAATCTGGGGTTTGTAGTTTAGTGAGATCAAAGGGCTCTCTAACAGAGAGTTCCAAATGCTCCTCCCATAATTCCATAGAATGAAAGTGTGATAATTATGCAAATCCCACAATTATGCAAATCCCATAATTCCATAGAATGAAAGCATGATAACTGAAGTGGAATTATAAAACTATATTTATGTTACATGGAACTGACCTATAGAATGAATGCAGTTTGACACCACTTTAACTGCCATGACTCAGTGCTATGCAGTCATGGAATTTACAGTTTTACAAGTAGTTTAGCCTTATTTGCTAAATAGTACAGGTGCCTGACCAATCTGCAGGAGCCCCGGGTGGCACAGTAGGTTAAATCCCTGTGCTGGCAGGACTGAAGACTGAGAGGTCACAGGTTCAAATCCGGGGAGAGCACGGATGAGCTCCCTCTATCAGCTCCAGCTTTCCATGCAGGGACATGAGAGAAGCCTCCCATAAGGGTGGTAAAACATCTGGGCATCACCTGAGCAACATCCTTGCAGACAGCCAATTCTCTCACACCAGAAGTGACATGCAGTTTCTCAAGTCGCTCCTGACATGACAAAAAGAAAGAAAAGAAAAGAAAAGAAAAGAAAAAAACCCAATCTGCAAATTCTAGAAGTGTTGTCAAACTGCATTCATTCTACAGAGTAGATGTACTTCAGGACACTAGATAACACATTTTAAGGCCAGGCGCAGCAGTGGAAACCCTTGGGGCAGTCACATACTCTCGACCTGAGAGAACTGCAGTAGCTCCTCTGAAACATTCTGTTTTGCAAATGCAATGACCGGGGATAGCATGTAACTATAGATATTCTTAAATGGGGTGGCATACAGGTAGCACACAATCAGGGGCGGCTCAACCCATTACACAAAGTAAGCATTTGCAGTATAGTTGATTTTGCCCAGGGGCGCTCTTGAGGCGCTCTTGGGGGAAAATAGACCTGGACATATGCGAGTTGTAGTTATTGGGATGTATAGTTCACCTACAATCAAAGAGCATTCTGAACTCCACCAATGATGGAATTGAACCAAATATGGCACACAAAACTCCCACGACGAACAGAAAATCTATATCAGAGGTGATTGGTTTGGGGGGGGGGGGCAAAATATTGTTTGCTTACCGTTGAAAATTACCTAGGGCTACCTCTGTACACAATTCCCATGTTGCATCAGCTCCACTGGTTGCCAGTTTGGTGCCAAGCACAACGCAAAGTGCTAGCTTTGGCCTATAAAGCCCTAAACAGCCCCATCCCAGTTAACCTGTCCAAACATATCTTCCTTTATGAACCACCGCGGGGATCAAGATCTTCTGGGAAGGCCCTGCTCTCAGTCTCGCCACCATCGCAGGCATGATTGGCAGGGACGAGAGAGAGGGACTTCTCAGTGATTGCCCCTTGGCTATGGAACTCCCTCCCTGATGAGATTAGATCAGCCCACTCCTTCCTGTCCTTCAGAAAGATGGTAAAAACTTGGCTGTGGAACCAAGCCTTCAGGACAGTGCAATAGGAAACTTTATCCTGCTGACCGGATCCAGTATGGCTGATCTGTGATGTTTTTAAACAATTGATTTAAAGTGGAGATAATTGATTTTAGTGTTTATGTATATTTATAGTTTATTTTATGTTCCTGTACTGAATGTTTGACATATATAGGTTGTGCTCCGTCCTGTGTCTCCTTCGGGGTGAGAAGGGCAGAATATAAATGTTTTAAATAAATGAATGAATGAATGAATAAATATAATAACCTTTAAGAGAGGCTGCCCTATATCCCAAGATCTAATCCCAGGTTATTTGTTTATCCCAGATTATGTGGCAGTGGAGACTCATATAATCGACTTTAAAGCAGAAAACCTAGGATCCAATCCTGAGATATATGGCCTATCTGAAAGGGCCCTTGGAGGGCATGATCAGATAGCCTCTAAACTTCTCATTATAAGAAAAGGTATCCTTTCCCCCTAGATAAATTGGAAATGGTTTGCATGGTTCTGTTGATTTCCACTTTGAGACGAGTGTGCTTCTGGACTCTGATTTGAGCCTGAATGCCCAGGTTTCAGCGGCACCAAAGAGTGTGTTTGCAGAATTAAAACTAGTGCGACAGCTGTGCCGGTTCCTTGAGATGTCAGTTGACTTGATTACATCCCAGTTGGATTACTGTAAAATGTTCTACATGGGCCTGCCTTTGGGAATTATCCAGAAACTTGAGTGAATCCAAAATACTGTGTATTCAATCAACAGTGTAGGAATCTTTTACAGAGCTTTTGTAAATCAACATTTATACTTAGTAGTTGCTGCTTTGCCATTGGAAAAACTTGGATCACAGAAATGATGTAGGATTATGTGCCGGTGGACAAATGTTGTCTCCTGTTTTGTTTGGAAAGTCAAACCATGTTTAGTGTTTTAAGTTGTGATTAATGCAAATCATGATTTGATCAGACACATATAAATTATATTGGAATTAATAGTAAAATACAGTTTTAGTCTGCCTCTTAATAATGTGCTTGGAGTTTATAAAACAGTCTAAGTAAACACAGTTTTGGAGTATGAGATTATTATAGCAGGTGATAAGTGCAGGTTCTATAGCTACGATTGTGTTTGTCTTTCCATTTAGATTGTGATGTTTGTATTTCATCAGATCGTTGGCCCATACGTTGATACAAAGGCTAGAAAGTGGGTTTGATTCTGTTTCTGTTTTCATTTGGTTGAGTCTGTTTGAAGAGGTCAGCTCCCTTTTCAAGGAAAGGAAAGTGACCTTCCAAGCTTCAAGAAATGTAACACTGAGTATGAGATCTCCAAGGTTGGAGATAGAAAGATGTATGAATATTTTGAAATGCTTATATCCTTGTTTGATGAACAGCATCTATCTATGGGAAATATAAACTATTTTTATATGCCTTCCCTATGAATCTTCTGATCCTCTGGGTGATTCTATGATATGCTTCCTCTGTAAGTTACTATAGAGATACCCTGGAGGATTTAGCAGATTCATAGAGATCTCTCTACAGCAGTGTTTCTCAACCTGGGGGTTGCAAGGGGAGTTTCAGAGGGGTTACCAAAGACCATTAAAAAACACATATTTCTGACAATGTTAGGAACCCCTTTGGCAGAGTAGGCTGAAGATCTCTATGCCTGTCCTTCTCTTTCTTTTTGGTGTTGGTGAACTACAACATCCAGAATTCAAAGAGAACCCCCCCCCCCCAACCCCACTAGTATTCAATGTTAGCCATGGAGGTAGCCTGCCAAGTTTGGTGAAGATCCATTGTGAGTTGGGTTCAGAGTGCTCTTTGCAGGTTATTTATAAATTCCAGCAACCACAACTCCCAAATGTCAAGGTCTATTTTCCCCAAACTCCACCAGTGTTCACATTTGGGCATATTGAGTATTCATGCCAAGTTTGGTCGGGATCCATCATTGTTTGAGTCCACAGTCCTCTCTGGCTGTAAGTGAATTACAACTCCAAAATTGAAGGTCAATGTTCACCAAACCCTTCCAGTAGTTTCTGTTGATCATGAGAATTCTGTGTGCCAAGATTGGTTCAATTCCATCGTTGGAGGAGCTCAGAATGCTTTTTGATGGTAGATCAACTATAAATCCTAGCAGGTTGGAGATAGAAAGATGTATGAATATTTTGAAATGCTTATATCCTTGTTTGATGAACAGCATCTATCTATGGGAAATGTAAACTATTTTTATATGCCTTCCCTATGAATCTTCTGATCCTCTGGGTGATTCTATGATATGCTTCCTCTGTAAGTTACTATAGAGATACCCTGGAGGATTTAGCAGATTCATAGAGATCTCTCTACAGCAGTGTTTCTCAACCTGGGGGTTGCAAGGGGAGTTTCAGAGGGGTCACCAAAGACCATAAAAAACTCCCAAATGACAAAATCAATCCCACTCCCAACTCTATCAGTATTCAAATTTGGATGTATTTGTGCCAAATTTGGTCCAGTGAAGAAAAATACATCCAGCATATCAGATATTTACATTATGATTCTTAACAGTGGAAAAACTACAGTTATGAAGTAGCAATGAAAATGATTTTATGGTTGGTGGTCATCACAACATGAGGAACAGTATCAAGAGGGCAGGGCATTAGGAAATTTGAGAACCACTGCTCTACAGGAATTTTCTGTGTCCTCCAGGACAATTTTATGTTAGCTTCTATTGGAAGTCATTCATTTCAATAGGGGTTGCTATTATCCATTGTTTCATGGTTCTACAGAAAGTCCAGGAATACATTTCCCACAGTTGCAGAGGTTGTACTGTATAAATTGCTAGGCAGAATATGTTGGGCATATTAATGGCTATTCTGAAGCAATTTTTGACTTTTTGGAAACTTCTGTGGATATTTTCTTACATGTTAAAGGAAAAGACAACATTTTACAGTTTTTGACAGTGCTGTACAACTTTGTAAATTCTATTCCAAGCCTTCACTTAAAGTCTGAGTGAGATGCTGAAAAGTGAGTTGAGATCATTATTTGCTCCTTAAGTCTATCCCAGACATGGACAAACTTCGGCCTGCCAGGTGTTTTGGACTTAAAATTCCCAAAAACCCTGCTGTTAGGGATTGTGGGAGTCAGGGCTGTAGCCGGGAGGGGGGGAGTTTTCTAACCCCCCTCCCCCCAAAACTGGTTTACTCAAGAATTTTAACTGGTTAACCAAGTTATGAGTAAACCAGGTTTCTTTTTTAACCTGACACATTTCAGGTTGGGTTGAAATTTTACCCCCCTCCCCCCCCCCCAATCTGGCTACAGCCCTGGTTGGAGTTGAAGTCCAAAACTCCTGGAGAGCCAAAGTTTGCCCACACCTAGTCTAACCTGCTGGCTATATACCTACTGACCCAGAGTGTGAGAAACTAAGCTGGAGACCTCGTAATGCCACAGTCACTGCAATTACCAGTCTCCAAAGATGTAGCACAATCCTATTTAATGCTCTCCAATTTGCATAATCTTCTAGATGCTTCGGACCAAGGATTTTTCAGCTCTTCGTTGTTATCGCAGAGGCTTAAAGCTGAGGAGGCGTTTTTCATTGTCATTGTGTCCGCCCCCACCCTTTTTCAAATATACTGCAATTATTTTTCACCTTAAGAAAATGCTAAAGATCAATTTATTTTTTCCTTTAGTTTACTGATTATTGGCAGGGTGCTATTTGTTTAACTATTTATTTCAGAAGCATGCAAGAAATCAATACTGCCATCTACTGGGAATAACAATTTTGCCCTATCGTACTCTCCCTTCACTTTGTGGGGGGCGGGCGCCCTCTTTGTTTCTGTTTTGAGTGAATCTCAAGAGTTATAGACATTTCATACTGAAATCTCTCTTTCTCTGACTTTCTGTTTAGTATTTCACTTCTCTTAGGATGCATCTAAACTGTAGAATGAATGCAATTTCATGCTACTTTAACTGCCATGGCTCAATGCTATGGAATCCTGGGAGTTGTAGTTTGGAGAGGCACCAATACTGTTTGGTGGGGAGGCTAAAGACCTTGTCATTTCCAACTCTCATGATTCCATAGCATTGAACCATGGCAGTTAAAGTGGCATCACAAAAATTTATTTTATTTATTATGTTATTTATTTACAGCATTTTAATCCCGCCCTATTCAGCCCAAAGGCAACTCAAGTCAATGTTAATCAGGCCTGCACAACCTGTGGCCCTCCAGGTGTTTTGAATTTCAGCTTCCAGAATTCTTGACCATTGAACAGCTGGCTAGGGCTTCTGGGAGACTGAGTTCCAAACACCGGGGGGGGGGGGGGGGCATGTCACAGGTTGTGCAGGTCTGGTGCGGATGCATCCTTGATGTATCTTGATGATATATTTCCAGACTTCCCATGGAGGACCTGCAGCCCTGCCCAGAGCTTGGGAGAGCTTACAAAGGAATTACGCTTTCAGAATCCCCCGGTGTGCATATCCAATGGCCAGTGGGGATTCTGGGAGCTGTAGTAATATTTTAAAATAATTTAAAATAGTCTGTGACTAGTGGATGGAATTCTGTACTTATAACTTTTGAAATATAACATTTCCTGAATATTCTGTCATTTGACTCCGTGTTCACGAAACCTTACTAACTCCTAGCCTTAGCTTAGATCCAAGACCTCTCAATCTGTGGCCCTTCAGGGGTTTGTGCCTCCTACTCCCAATAGCCCTAGCCAGCTTCTTCAATGGTCAGGAAATTTTGAAACTGAAGTGCAAAACACCTGGAGGGACACATGCTGACTATGCTGAACAACTTAACTTTTGCATGAAGAAAGTTTGTGAAGGCATACATCATTCCTTACTGTGCTTTCTTGAGTTGTGTCTCCTGCCTGGATCTCTTAGCTTGACATCAAAGCCTACCCGTATTCATGTGCTTGACCTATTCACATTTTAACCCAAATGCTTGATATTAGGTTACAGTTTGTAAAGACCTAACATTGTAAGATGAGTCAACACAGCACACCATGGCTGGTTTTTGGTGATGACATATACAAGAATAAGTTGTGGAGGCTCCTTCTTTGGAGGCTTTTAAACAGAAGCTGGTTGGCCATCTGTCGAAGGTACTTTGAATGCAATTTGGACTAGATGACCCATGAAGTTTCTTCCAACTCAAAGATTCTGTGATTCTATGCATGTGGAATGATTTTTTGAACAATTCATAGCAGTCAGATTCAGGTGATGGTGGTACAAGTAGGGCATGAATTAATGTTACCTTGATGCATTGTTTTTGCCTATTACTCATTGCAGTTGTCCTCTGGGTTGTCAGCCATGCACATTGACCATTGATCCACATAATTTGCTCTGTGTTGGTATTAATTATAAAGGCTGCCTAACCCAACTCTGGTAATGAGTATTTAATTTGCTTCAAAGCCATCTTGGCTCATAGGTAATAAAACCATGGAGTGCACACTAGGATATTTTAAAAACAATTCTTACTGGATGTCCATTTTTCTGTTTCATGCAACATAACATCCTGACATTCAAATTTTATAAAAAATACTTTTAAAGGCGGAAGTCAATACAGAACTGCAAATACATTTGCATACATCAGCATCATCACAGTTTTTATTCTCTTGCCCACTACCAGAAAATGCCTGAATTAAAAAGAAGAAAAATCCCTAAAACTCTTATAAGACTACAAAAACTGTTATAAAGCACAACTGATATAGGATTAATAGAGCCCCCGGTGGCACAGTGGGTTGAAGCACTGAGCTGTTGAACATGCTGACCAAAAGGCCAGCGGTTCAAATGGGTTAGGGAGTGAGCTCCTGCTGTAAAACCCATCTCCTGCCAACCTAGCAGTTCAAAAACATGCAGATGTGAGTAGATTAATAGGTACCACTTCAGCGGGAAGGTAACGGCGCTCCATGCAATCATGCCAGTCACATGAACTTGGAAGCGTCCTATGGACAACGTTGGCTCTTTGGATTTGAAATGGAGATGAGCACCATCCCCCAGAGTCGGATATGACTAGACTTAATACCAAGGGGAAGCCTTTACCTTTACCTGATCTAGGCCTTTCAGATGATATGCTGTATATTTGGGTATTATTACTTTGTAGCATCTTACTGAAAGTACTGAACCAGAGTGAGAAACATGTAGTTCATTTAAATTTGTCTCTACTAGCCAGGAATTGGTGTCCGTTTGGACACATGACTCTTACTTTAAAAATGCCTTTGCATGCACTGCTGCAAGACCTGGAATGTTTGAGATGTTTGCAAGCTGGGGGATTTTAAAAATGGTTCTTTAAACAGAGGTTGGATGACTATTTGTTTGAAATGGGTTAGCTGTAAATTTCCTTCACTTGCAGAAGGTTGTTTTAGATAAAACTTGGAATCATTTCCAAATCTACAGGTCTATGATTATAGATCTGCGGTTTAAGGTGATGACACTCTATGTTGGTCCATCTAGGGAGCACCTACATTGTAGAATTAATGCAGTTGGACGATGCTTAAACTGTCATATGCTGTGGAATCCTGGAAGTTGAAGTTTTACAAGGTCTTTAGCCTTCTCTGCCAAAGAGTGCAAGTGCCTCATCAAACTAGTATAATTCCAGGATTATATAGCACTGAACCATGGCAGTTTAAGTGGTGCCAAACTGTATTAATTTTACAGTGTAGATGCCACCAATTTGAGGGTGGTGATGGGAAAAATGTTCTTGTAGTTCCTGTTGAACTGTTACATTTTAGGAATCAACAATTCTGAATTTTGTGCTCACTTATTGTAAATCACCTTGAAATCTACCATTACTTTCTGAACTAGCTCCCTCCTAGTACCCAATACCTTTTGTCCTGATTTGCAGTGTTTCTCTAAGACATTGTATATGTATGTATATATGTATATATGTCTTTCAATGTCTTTATTGGATTGATAGCAAATAATTGGAGGCTACAGCACCATCACAAATGTTTAGTGAACACTGTGGTCTTGATATATTCCTGTCATGTCCTTGTTCTATGTTGTTTGCTATATTTTCCATTGGGGTCATTCAAGGTAAATGAGAAGTAAATGTTTTCTGCCTGGTACACTATTAAGCCAATTTCTGAGCAGTGATTGTAGCAAAACAGCCCCGTGGAATGAAAACAAAGGGGTAATAACTGAAGAAATAGTCTAAAGTTATTATCCCCATGGGCTTTCAGACTACTTCAGCATCAAAATTTAATGACTTTAATATGGTTGAAGCATATGTATGTTGTGTGTGCGCGCACGCGCCTTCAAGTCACTTACTCACTTAAGGTGACACCATGAATTTCATAGTTTTTCTTAGACAAGGAATACTCAGAAGTTGTTTTGCCTGTTCCTTCTTCTGAAATATCATCTACAGCACCAGGTATTTATTGGTGTTGATAGCTCTACATTTCTAATAATAATAAAAAATTAAATTAAATTTTATTTCTACCTTGCCATCATCTCCCTGGAGGGACTCAGGGCAGCTCACAAGAGTACATTCGAACTGCTAGACATAGAACAAACAATTCATAAGCTTCTAAAACAACAACATAGATCCATAAACAATAAACACAGCTAAAACATCATCTAGTAAAATTTTAAAATTCATAAAATGCAGTCGAACCTGTGGGTAAGACTAGCTGTCTTCCCTTAACAGTCCAAAGTGCTGGAGCAAGCAGTTGCTAAATCCTCAAATATGGCCCTAAACTACACAAGGTCAAAAGCCTGTCTAAAAAGCTATGTTTTTAAACTAGTCTGGAAGGCTTTAAGAGTGGGGTTTAATCTAATCTCTCTAGAGAGGACATTCCAGACTTGGGGATCCACCACAGAGAAGGCCCTTTCTTTCGTCCTCACCAACCGTGCTTGAGATAGCCGTGGGACTGAGAGAAGGGCCTACCCGGTAGATCTCAAAGTAAATGCCAGTTCATAGAAGGAGATGTGGTCATGAAGATAAATTTAACCCAAATCATATAGGGTTTTATAGGTGATAACCTGCAGTTTGAATTGAGTTTGGAAAGATATCAGAAGCCAGTGGAGCTGCTTTAATATGGGCATGGTATGTTTCCTAACCCTATAGCTAGCCCCAATTAGTAATCTGGCTGCTGATCTTTGCACTAACTGCAACTTCCAAGCCATCTTCAAAGGCAGCCCCACATAGAGTGCATTATAGTAGTCCATTCTGGATGTAACCAAGCCATGGACCACTGTGGTCAAGTCAGGCTTTTCAAGGTATGGTCGCAGCTGGTGCACCAGTTAAATTTCTAGTAATTTAGATCATGTAAGAAACATAAAAATGCTGCACCAATAGGAGTATAGTGTTTGGTTCCAGGATCCCCATTGCCACCTTAGTTATTTATTTACTATATTTCTATCCCACTCTATCTTACCCCAAAGGGGACTCAGAGTGGCTTACAGTATGGCAATATTCAGTGCCACATAAACAAAACAAATATACAATACAATACAACACAATTACATTGCCAATAAAACATATAAATACAATTTATTTATTTATTTATTTATTTATTTATAATATTTATATTCCACCCTTCCCACCCCGAAGGGGACTCAGGGCGGAGCACAGCATATATACGGCAACATTCAATGCCAGGACACAAATTCATATACGCATACATAAACATTAAAAACATTTATCTCAATATTAAAATACACCATTTAAAACTGTCCTAGTAATCTGCGTCAAATCTAATTGGCCTGGTAATCTTTCCCATTGCTGCTTTATTGCCCTGTCCTGAAAGCTTGGTCCTACAGCCAAGTTTTTACCATCCTTTTAAAGGACAGGAGGGAGCGGGTCGACCTGATCTCACCAGGAAGGGAGTTCCTTAGCCGGGGAGCAATCACCAAGAAGGCCCTGTCTCTTGTCCCCACCAATCGCGTCTTTGACAATGGTGGGACGGATCCCTGGAGGATCTTAATCTCTGTGATGGTTCATAGGGGGAAGATGCGTTCAGATAAGAAATACAATAAAACTGTTCAATACATGAGACCTAGTCCTGAAGCCATCATTCATGCTGCTACATCAGGCCAATTCCATTTTGCACTACACCCCAAATGCCTGGTTCCAAAGCCATGTCTTTACCTTTCCCCCCTGAAAACCAGGAGGGAGGAGGACAATCTAATATCACTGGGGAGGGAGTTGCATAGCCGAGGGGCCACCACTGAGAAGGCCCTGTCTCTCATCCCCACCAGTCGCCCTTGCAAAAGGGGTGGGACTGAGAGCAGGGCCTCCCTAGCAGGTCTTAATGCTCTAACCGGTTCATGGGGAGAGATATGTTCGGACAGGTAAATTGATACCAAATTGATACCAAAACCCATAGATGCTCAAGTAATATTATATAAAAGGACATAATAGAATGGTGTCCCTTATATAAAATGGAAAAATAAAGGTATGCTTATTTGGGTTTTTTAAAAGAATATTTTCAACCCATGAATCTGTGTATACCCAGGGCCAACTGTAGTCTTCAACTTCCCAATTTCTTTCCTGATCTGTAACGTGCCTGCTTTGAATACGCATGATCTTTGGGATTTGAGATATCTTTGGTTTCATTTAGTATACTGTAATTATTGTGACAGGTTTAAAATGTATGTTGGGATAAGGGTGTTCTGATAATACAGATAAGCTGATTTGCAACAGTGGTGCAGTAAGGCAGGAACTGTCAGCAAAAGTATTTTGCTTTATCTTTTTTTTCTCCCTTTCTCCCTTCAACCTTTCTTTACTTGTTTCTTAAAATGTCTGTCTTTTTTCTCCATCAGGTCTTGGCTTTCAAACCCCTTTTAGCATTCAGCTAATATGCCAGATTGAATAGCTGTTGGCCTTATACTGAAATCTTCAGAGGTTATCTTGAACTCTCTTTCTCTCTATTCCTCCTTTTCTCTCCCCTCCCCAAGGATTTTTATAAATGACGTGGGAATCATTTAATTCTCCACAGAGGAGACAAAGCCTAAGGTTGGCTGGAGTACAGAATGGGCTTAAGTACCAGATGGGAGCCGAGCAATCGATAAATAGATTTCTTGCCCGACTTGGCCCCTGTAAAAGGAAATGACAGGGAAATTTGTATCTTGAAAAAGACAAAGCACTGGACTTCAGGTGATAGTGACATAGGACACTGGCACATACATTTGTTTTTGTGCCACACTGACTGGCCAAGTTGTTATGAGTTTCAGAAAAGGTTGTAGATCATGGAAGACTATTCTCGGGAACTTGCAGTTACCTAGTACTGTTAACTAGCCTTCTTCTGCCTGCAAGTGATACTGAAATGAATTTAGTGATTGAATTTATATCCCACTTTTATTACAGAATGGAATGAATTGTTTCCCTGCTTATATGCTCCTTTCACCATAGGCAGGAAGATACTTTTTATGTCATCCTGCAGCACCCCACCACTTTTTTTCAGCTGCCTTTTGACCTCTGTTTGTTTTCTGGGCTGCTTCCAGATACTGTTTCCAGCACAAACTCATGTTTGATGGTGCCTGATGACTTCCAGTCATAGAGGCAAGTGAATGCAGACTTTTAAAAGATCATATTATTCATGGTGCTGAATATATTTTGGGAGAGAGGTTTCAGTACCTTGGATAGCTGCTTGACTATCTAGTATGAAGACTAAAACCTGACATAGGGTGCATCCTCACTGTAGAATCAATACATTTTGACACCTTGTGGCTCAGTACTATAGACCACGAAAGTTGTAGTTTTGCAAGGCTCTTAGCCTTCTCTGTCAAAGAGTGCTGGTGCCTCACCAACTACGAATCCAAGGATTCCCTAGCATTGAGCCATGGCAGTTAAGGTGGGGTTACACTGCATTCATTCTATGATGTAGACCAGGCAAGGGTAAACTTTGGATCTCCAGGTGTTTTGGACTTCAACTCCCACAATTAAGCTAACTGGGATTTCTGGGAGTTCAAATCCAAAACACCTGGAGGACCAAAGTTTGCCTGTGCCTCATGCAGGGGCATCCATAAAGTCACTGTAAAATGCAACCTAAACTATAGAATTAGTGGACATTGACACCTGTTTAACTGCCTTGAGTCAATGTTGTGGAATATTAGGTTGAAGGCTAAAGACCGGATAGATCTACAAGTCCCATGACTGCATCGTATCGAGCAGTTGAAATAGTTTCAAACTCCACTAATTCTGCAGTATAGATCTGCATGTGAGTCAAAGGATCCTACTGCTTTTGCAGCCCTCACTCTGGATTGCTTCAAAACAGGATAACAATAACAAGCAAGGGTTGTGTTGTTATTCTTTTAATAGATCTCAGGATGCCAGAAACAGCAAAAGATCTATACATCACTACAAGAGTCTCAAACCTGGGAAAGTAGAGTGGCCTTCACTTAATTCCACTTTTACTGTAGGTCCCACATCCTGAGAATGGTATCTAGGGTTTTATTGTTGTAGGTATTGTATTTGTGTATTACATGCTTGTATAGGGTTGGATCAGGATTTAATCTTGCCTGGAACAGAACTTTGGATATTGAGGGAACTTAAATTCATCATGGTTCCCCCGTTGATTTCACTAGGTCTACACTAAGCATAACTAAGCCTGCATCCAATCCTTTGTATTCTGCTGTATTCACTTGCATGCCATGTTATACTTATCATAAATAGAGAAGAAAAATAAAAAAACCCAAATGCTACAGTTGGTCATTCACAATTGTGGGATTAGTTTTTTTATTTGATTATGTTCTTTTGACTTTTTGCAGAGGTTGACTGCAAAGATTCCCCGAAGGGCTTAGAAATTCCTAGAGAGAACATTCCTCTAGGAATTTCAAGGTCCTTTGGTTTCCCTGGAGAATCCTAGATCGTCCTAGAGAGATATTCTCTCAGATTAAAAAGGTATAGTGTCTTTATTCAGGTTTCCCCCCACTTTTACAGGCATTTTGCACCCCTAGTAACTGTGAAAATAGAAAGAAAAAACCACTACTATAAGTGAAAGATGTTTTTGTTCAGTCATGTATTCAGTCGGCCATCTGGTTTTGACTCTCTTGAAAAAATATAACAGTGTTTTGCAGCATAAAAAGAAGGGGAAGAAGAATGAAAAGAAGACATCTAGCAGCATCTTTAAGACAAATTGGTTTATTTCAACATGGGTTCATGGATTTGTATCCATTTCTTTATAGATTTACTGAAGTAGTTAGAGCCCCCGGTGGCGCAATGGATTAAACCCTTGTGCCGGCAGAACTGAAGACCGGCAGGTCGGAGATTCAAATCCGGGCAGAGCACAGATGAGCTCCCTCTGTCAGCTCCAGCTCTCTATGCGGGGACATGAGAGAAGCCTCCCATAAGGATGGCAAAACATCAAAAACATCCATGTGTCCCCTGGACAATGTCCTTGCAGACAGCCAATTCTCTCACTTCAGAAGTAACTTGCACTTTCTCAAGCCGCTTCTTACACACACACCGAAGGAGTTCATATCAGACCTCTGGTATCTTAGGAGCTGTATAATTGAGGATAGAGCAGAACAAAAAGAGCAGATACAGAAAGAAGCCCTTTAGGATCTTGGTCATAAGCCGTCAAACAATTGTGTAAGGTGATACTAATTTGACAGTCTGATTCTCAGACTTTTTTGGTGTGAAAGCGGTGGCTGTGCCAGGTCTTTCCTCGGAAATATAGTTTACAGCACCTGGGATTTATTGGTGGTCTCCCATCCAAGTACTAACAAAGACTACTCCTGCTTATTTTCCAAGAACAGACTGGATCTGGTACCTTGAAGGTATTTAGGTCAGTGCATCTCTTTACTGAAAGTCAGTTGGGACTCGTGAGAGGGGAGTTTTATGTGCATAAATAAATACATTCACTAGATGCAACCATGGTAGGAACATAGGCATAGTTTGTCACGAAACCATTGTTCATAGCTCAGCAAAAGGCAGCAAGTCCTCTGGTTTAGTTGCCTTTTCTAGTCTTTTTATTTTATTCCCAGAGATAAATGCTTATAAATGTCCAAGATACCAATATAATTTGGTCAGATTTGGACACGATGAACTTCACTTGGACAAGCAAATTGATGATTTTATGCTCCATCTTAAGCAACAAAATGCCTTAGGCCATTCCTGGGTTTTTGCTTGGCTTCCTCTATTTCTTGGTAGTATTTTATTACCATTATCTCAGTGTATACTTCAAACGATGTTTAATGTTGCTTTTATTAACGTTGTTTGAATGCTCTGGAAATTGCTCTGATTCCTCAAAGGAGGACCGAAAGGAAATTCTCCTTCTGCATCCCCGCTGTGCTTCCATCACTATCTTCCATCCCAGACATAGCCCTTATGCATGTCCCTTGGCAGACAAATAATTACTTTTCTTCCTTTGACCTTCAGTGGAATCAAATGGGCTTCATGTAACGTTGCGGGTTTGACATGGCCCTCTTTGGCTTCCAAATTCTTCTGCCTCCAAGGGTCGTTCTAGCTTCCTTTTCTGTCTTTTCATTCATTTCCATGGTACAGTTCTGTATGCCCTTGGCATTTTTTGCTGCTTTAGTGCTTGTCTCCTTTATTCTTGCTCCTTTTGATGTTGCGTGTAGGAGGCATTTATTGCTGCTGTGCCCATATGGTATCTGTTGAGTATGTCCAGGATCATAATTTCAGGCCCTTTCCCTCTTCAAACCAGATTTCTTCCTCTTCACTCCCTCTGTCTTGTTCCTGAATAAGGAAAGTGACAGAGTATTCTCTTAGTCCTTGTCTCCCACATGAGGCTCCTGCCCACATGGTGCATGCAATTAGATAATGAAAAGTCATGTTCTAAGGCAATTATGGTGCATCCATATGGAATGGCAAAAGATTTTGAAAGCCAGATAAGAATAAAGCTTGGAGGCTAATCTAGCAATCCAATTGCAGGTAGGTATAGCCAGGGCCCACGCTGATATCCAGCCATTTCCTCTCATTAGGCAGGATGGAGCAGCTGCCTCGGGCAGCACGTATTGCGCATCATGGAAATGCAGCAAAGCACTAGGCATTTAATTGGTTATTGATACAGTGGGACCTTCACATTCACTAGATTTACAGTTGCAGGACCCTCGCAAAAGTGGAAAATGGTGAATACAAATTTTAACAAAACAATTATAAAGAACAAAGAACTGGTGGGATCACAAGCCTGAAAAGGTTACAGAAAAGGAACATATCAAGCTACACATACTTAAATTTGATGGTAATTTTTTATCTTTTCAAAACTTTTTTGGACATTTCTGTAAATGCAGAAAATACAAAACAGTGATATGTGTTGCCTTGTTGCATGGGCCATTAAACAGTCATTAAACTGGATGGGTTGTTTGTAACTTTTTGATCAAATAGCTTACATTGGTGTTTATGCTGTGCTACAAGAAACAAAAGATGTTAGCTCTGTATGGTGTGTTTTGGAGGCAAATTTTAGATGATGCACATTTGGTATATGGATGTTGCTGCCTTGGGTTTGTTAAAATAATTTGCCTCAAGCAAAATGGAGACATTGCTGAGATATTCTTACATCCTTAATGTTATTATATCCCTCTAAATTTGATCTATGGCAGGCATGGGCAAACTTTGACCCTCCAGGTGTTTTAGACTTCAACTACCACAATTCCTACCAGCCAGTAAGATGGCTAGGATTTTTGGGAACGGGTCCAAAACATCTGGAAGGCTGACGTTTGCCCATGCCTATAATTGTCATACTCTCTAATTGGCCCGTTTTGGCAGGGACAGTCTGGATTTATTATCTTCTTCATTAGGAGCATTTACCCTTTTGACAACACTCTGTTGCTGCTTCATAAGGACTGTCCCCATTTTGATCTGTGAAATATTGGCTGGCATACAGACAGAAGAATCCAGCTTGCATAGTCAAAGCAACAAGGCCACATTTTGCTGTTGGAGGCAGACTAGGAGAAGTTTCTCCTTCCAGTCATCCATGTTAAGGGGCATAGTAGTATTTATTTATTTATTGACTGCTTTAATTGCATTTCTCCTGACACGAGACCCAAGGCAGCTTACCAAAAATGAAAACAAATTAGGGCGAAAATCTTGTTATACTAGCATTAAAAAGCAATTAAATCAATAATTCAATTTGAACCTCAAAGTTAAAACCATGTAGAACACATTTAAAATACAGTTAAAGAGATAAAAGCACAGCACACTACATTAAAAGTCCTGCCTAAATAACAGTGTCTTTGCCACCAACAAAAAGCAAGCAAATCGGACTGATAATACATAATAGAAAAGATACATCAAAGAGACAAAGTCTCAGGGTATTGAAAAAGGTGGTTTTATCCTAGTAATTAGCCCAAGAAGACCCAATGGGATGTCGTGATTTGCGAGCTGGACTCCAAGGTTCAATTTCTCATTCGGTCAGGGAAACCCACACTTAGAAAACCTTATGATGAAGTCATCTTTGGGCTGTTATAAATTGGAAATACCTTGGATTTACACAACAACAACAATACTTATCCCAACTTGTTACAGCCTACTAATATTTATTGCCTTCTTCAGGGGCAGTTTAAAAAGTAAAAGAAGGAAAAGGGGCAACATATAAACATAGCCCACTAGATCAACAGGTCCTTCTGCCTTGAGTGTTAAGAGCCAAAGCTCTGCCTCAATGAAAAGATTGTTGATGCAGAAAGAGGGTAAAGAGGGGACTCTCTCCCATGTCTTCAACAGATCTGCCTTTGATACTAGTGGGACCAAGAGAAAGCCTTCCAATTGCATCTTAAAATTCAAGGAATCTCATATAAGAAAAGACATATAATACCCAGTGTCAACCAAGTTGTTTTGGAACAAGGTCTCAGGGTCCCCATGAGAGCGGCACATCTCTCGATCTCACACAGTAATAATATAGGAGCCCCCGGTGGCGCAATGGGTTAAACCCTTGTGCCAGCATGACTTAAGACCGACAGGTTGGAGGTGAGCTCCCTCTGTCAGCTCCAGCTCCGCATTCAAGAACATGAGAGAAGGGTCACACAAGAATGGTAAAACATCAAAACATCTGGACATCCCCTGGTCAGCATCCTTCCAGATGGCCAATTCTCTCACATCAGAAGCGACTTGCAATTTCTCAAGTTGCTCTTGACACAAAAAAGTAATAATAAATATTTTTTAAAAAAATGCCAAACTGATCATTTTTAAAATGGCCAGAACCCAACCGTTAGTCCCAACCTGCTGAATCAACTACTGAATGTCTAATTAAGAAAGGGAATTGGATTTCAGACACAAATCACAATTTACTACCTCGCCAAGATACTCTATTTATTTGTCCTAATGCTACCTTATGTAGGGATGTTCCTACCGGACAAATAAAAAGATATCTTAGTTCCTTTATCATATGCTAGGTTCAGTGAGTGCACATCTTCACATAGCCAAAACCAGAGTTTGGAAATAACTAGTTGCAACTAACAATTAATAATAATTGCAGAGTTGTTTAAACATCTGAGCCTGCTTCAGTCTGAGTCATCTCTCCTTGTCTGATTGATTGATTTTGATTTGTTAGTCAGCCTGTAAGTGTTATTCTGAAGATGTACCAAAAAAACAACATTATAAAAATAAAATCTCCAGATCCACACATCTAAATGCTCTTCAAAAACTAGCACAAAAGTAGAAAGAGTGTCAATTTATAAAGATTGAGAGATCTTTGCCTAGTATGAAGACACAAGAGCATGCACCAGAAGTATTTCCCAGCCCCAATAATTGGGGGATACTGCTGAGAAAGCCCCTTTGCATGTAATTATTTTCATATATATGCAAAAGATATTTGGAAGAAGAACTTCAGCAATTTGGGAATGCCAAAAGATACAGAAAAGCTGATTCTTCTGATCTTTCTTTCATCGCTTCCTCCCTCCCTCCCTCCCTCCCTGGTATTGTGTTACTTCTTCTTTGACATATTTTGAGTGCTAGTTCCTGAGCTGTCCAAATGGCATAAAATTAGCTCATAAGGCTCAAAGGTCTTCCTCCAAAAAACCTGTCACAGGATTTCCTTGGCAAAAAAATTGTTCTGGGAGGCTGAGAGAGCGTGACTTACCCAAGGCTTCATAAGTTGACTCAAAACACATAACTTGAAATATTTGCATTAAAAATATATTTCCAGTATTACATAAACAATGCCAGAAGAGATCCAACGTTCCTGTCAGAATTTAAGACACAACTGAAGACCTTTCTCTTCTGGCAAGCCTACCCAGTCAATTTTAAACGGTGACTTTTAACTTTACCTTTTATTAGCATTGATGTCAGTCTTTGTTCTGTGTATTTTAATTTATGCATTTTAATAGTACAGGCTAGGAGCCCCAGTGGTGCAATGGGTTAAATCCTTGTGCCAGCAGGACTGCTGACCAAAAGGTTGGCAGTTTGAATCCAGGGAGCAGGGAGAGCTCCCATCTGTCACCTCCAGCTTCCTAAGCGGGGACATGAGAGAAGCCTTCAATAGGATGGTAAAACATCAAACACCCAGGCATCCCCTGGGCAACGTCCTTGCAGGCAGCCAATTCTCTCACACCAGAAGTAACTTGCAGTTTCTCAACTCTCTCCTGGCCCGAAAAAAATAGTACAGGGTATCCATAAAGTTTTTACCATTTAAAGTTTCTTTAGCATTTAAATAGTAAACAGACTTTATGGACATCCTGTATTATATTGTATCTGTGTGTTTCAACAATGTTTTATCTCGCTTTGAGCTATGAGGAGAGGTAGATAACAAGTAAAATGATAATAATGATGATGGACAGACAGACAGTGTGCTTAAGCCATTGTTGACTGGTTGTACTGGTGTCAGTGGAGTAGTGAATTTGTTTTGGGTCCTACTTCAGATTTTGAAAGAGAAATTCAAGATGCAGAACCTATTTGAAAGATAGGATTAAGTACTCCAAACTATTAAAGTTTGAACTAGAACATGGAGTGGATTTATATCCCATCTGATGCTGAGTCACCAGCTCCCACTGTGCCCGGTATTAAATTATCTCCTGCTCCAAATTTCCGTGGAAGGAAGATAGGTAAAGGACATCTTTGATTTATTGGGAAATTTGGTCTTACTTAGTCAATTATAGCTTTTAATTTTTAAGTACATTTGATAATGCTGAATCAGAAGCACTTTTTTCTATTTATCTTTGTAGAGCCAAAGTGAGAAATGTTCATAAATTCAGGAAACTTTGATATATTAATTCTTGAACAAATCATTGTTTTGTGGCTTCGAGTCATGTTCAGTGATATTTAGAAGCCCGTACAGAATGAGAAGTACATTCTAACAACGCCTTCAAGCTGACACATTATGACAGCATTAATATAAAATAGTGATATATTCAGACTTCACAAAAGGAGGTATCAGAGAATGAGAGTAGCCAGTGGATTCTAATTCTTGCCTCTATAATCTTGAAATATTAGGGACTGATCTTGTGTGTAAACCAGGCAATCCTATTGCTACATTGTGGTGCATCCTCAACACTTCCAAAACAGAACAGATGGGGATGTTTTTGAGTTGTCACTCCCATAAAGGGGTGTGAAATCCCCCCCCCCCCAAAAAACCCCCATAAAGCTTTGGGAAAATGCATTTTTCTTCCATTTATTCCCCCCAAAAAAGGATAAATAAAATATTCAAAATGAAGTATTCCATATTCATTTCCTTAAAATAATATTTAAACGCTATTTAAAAGAACGATCTTTATCTAAGTCCATGCAGAATATCAGATAATTATATGGAAATGAATGCACTATACTTACTCAACTTTTGGGGGACTAATGAAAACACAATCATTTTCCTAGTTGTAATAGTGTTGATGATTTATTTCTTCATTCTTGGAGGTTTCTGGAAAAACTCAAGTGGTTCCTATTTTTAAAGGGTCTCCTCTAGCCAGCGTGGCGTAGTGGTTTGAATACTGAACTATGACTCTGGAGAACACAGGGTTCAAATCTCCACTTAGCCATGAAACCCTCTGGGTGATCTTGGGCAAATCATAACCTCAGTGGAAGTCAATGGCCAACCTCTTCCCAAGAAGACCTTATAATATATTTCCTTTAAGATCGTTAAAGGCTACAGCAACAAACGCAAGAGCTCAGCCTTCATTGTTCAATTATTTTTTCCATTTAAGATAATCAAATAAAATTTTATATCTTTGCTTTTATGTTCCTTCCCTCCTACTGTGCCAACTAGAACAGGAATAGCAGTTCAGACAAAAAATATTAGAAAATCTGGAGGACCTCATGTTCCTTACCTAGTTGCTAACTTCTGTTAACTTGGCTTTTAGCCAGTATCAGCAATGGTAGCTTGAAACTGGCACCAGTAGAGGCAATGCCAGTCATTAATCAAATTGGAATGTTTTCAAGAAATTGAAAGAAGGCTAGGATAGGGAATGCACTCCTGAGCTTACCATGAAAAAAAGGAAATAGGATACTGGTAACTCCCATTAAAATGAACAACTTCTACTAGAAGCATGAAGTCACCCTTGAAGACCTCAACATTTCCAAGAGAGGCATCCTCTATAAGAATTTGCTAGTGGAAGCATTAGCAGGAGGACCTAGAAAATCCCTAGAGATGATATATTTTGTTAGATGCGGATAGGTGAAACTGAAGTATAGCGGTCATATATTAAGGGAGCTAAGATCAAATCAAAACTGAACTTCCTGTAAAATGATAAAATTAGAATATTTATGGGATAACAAGGTTCACAGGAAGAAATGGCAATAGTAAACTGGAAGAGGTTAAGATAGTAAACTGGAAGAGGTTAAAATCCCAAATGACAAAATCAATCCCCCCCCCCTCCCCAACCCCACAAGTATTCAAATTTGGGCGTTTTGGGTATTTGTGCCAAATTTGGTCAAGTGATGGAAAATACATCCTGCATGTCAGATATTTGCATTACAATTCGTAACAGTAGCAAATTTACAGTTATGAAGTAGCAACGAAAATAATTTTATGGTTGGGGGTCACCACAATATGAGGAACTGTTTTAAGGGGTTGCAACATTATGAAGGTTGAGAACCAGTGGGTTAAGAAAAGAAGACAACTTCATAGGTGGATTGACTCCAACAGAGAAGGCATGGCTTTGGGTCTGCAAGACCTGAGCAGGCCTTTGATGACCAGAAGATGTCTCACTTCACATGGTTGCTGTAAATCAAAACTAATTAGATGGCAAAGAACAACATACAGCAACAACAAAACCACCTAGTGATTCTCTCCGCCCATGAGGTAAAGTAACAAGAGAGCTGATCTCTCTTGTTATGTAGCCTTCCAATAGGACTAAGTGATGCCTTTTGGGAGCATTTGAATCTGCTCTTATAATATAATCATAATAACTTTATTTTTATATGCCGCCACCATCTCCCCGAGGGGACTCGGTGTGGCTTACACAGAGACAAGCCTGAAGATTAAAAATTAAACAAACACATTAAAATAAAATCGACAGCAGCAATAAAATAAAATCATATAACAATCTCAAAGCGACATCATAAAAACAGTATCATGGCAGAGACAAAGTCGAGGCTGGGTTTGGGCTCAAAGTAAGTGCACTGGTTCCTAACTAGAGCTGAGGGAAAGTGCAACAATTCAAAAGGGCTGGACTAGAATACTCTTAGCTATAAAGTGTTGAGGGTACCAGAAAGAGGACCAAACTAAAGTGCAGGAGCTTAGATAAGGTCAGGCCAATTCTCTGGTGAACTGTCTATTAAAAGCACAGCAGAACATCCAAGTTTTTAAGTCCTTACAGAAAATGGTGCGTGTCTGATCTCCCTAGGTAGAGAGTTCCAGAGCCGGGGGCCACCACCGAAAAGGCCCTCTCTCTTGTCCCCACCAACCATGCTTGAGAGGGTGGCAGAAGCAAAAGAAGAGCCTCCCTGGATGATCTTCTCCCAGTTTCTTTTCTGCTATACAGGAAGTTGTATACGGCAAATTCAAGTATACAAGTTCTTCCATACTGGTGGGGGATTCTGGGAGTTGTAGTTCAAAAAGAGAGAGAAATTCTCCAAGTTGTGACAATAAAGTATGATTTGATGCATTGGGTTAAAATGCACTAATCCACTCTCTGCTGAAAATGAACTGTGTTGTGTTCTCTTTACTCAGATTGTTTGATATGCACTTGCCAGACCGGTGGCACAGACCTTGTAATAGTACAGGCTTTACAAGGAGTGTGAATGCATTTTCACCCTTCCAGCCAGTTTCCAAGGAATGTCTTGAGTGACTCACCAAGCGAATGAATAAGCAGGGATGGAGATGTGAATCTCATATTACTTGGTCTGTAATGTGACATGAGGTCTGTCACAGAGCAGAAAGCTTCTGGAGGTGGGGGCGCAGAGAGAGATTTATGATTGCTGGCTGACTATTAAAACGTACTAATTCCTAGGCAGGATTTGAGCTCATCTACAATATTATATATCATAGGGGCTCTGCTTTGGAATAAAGTGATGGGGTTTTAAGAATCAGCCCTTGGTATGCTTTGGGTAAGGATCAGTAACACATTTTCTGAGTTTAGACTGTTTGCTTTGGCTACTTTTGCTGAAAAAGATCTGATGCATATCTTGCCTTTCCGTGAAATTCAGGATTCAAAGCTGCTGTTGATTAAAGAATCTGGCCAGTATACTGGATCCTGTAAAAGTTATTATTTTTGCCTACATTTCCCAGAATCCCTCAATCAACTGAGCCACTGTTATTATTGTCATTTGAACAGGGGTCAAGAAAAGGGGGAAAATTCTAATTTCTCACTCATTATCTAGCATCTCCAATTTTTAAAACAGGTTTTTATCAAATATTGCCAGGCAAGACTTGACAGTTCTGGATTAGATGAACAAGAAAGTGTGTTTTTGTGTTGCTGATGCAAACCTTGGAATGTTTACTTTAAAAAGCAACCTTTTACTCATTGTCTTTAGAAGTAAACGTTAGTTTTCAATAATACATGGATGGCCATGTGTTATAGTTGGCTTCTACTAACATCACTGTCCAACACTGTCCAAACTGACCAATCGTTCTAAAATACCTCAAAATAATGTTTCTAATATAATGAATAAAATAAAAAATAGTATGTAAAACAAAAACAAAATCTTTAAAAAGTAGTAAAAGTAATAATGCCTCCACTTGTTATCTAAAAATCCTAAAGAGTAATGAAAAACTAAATGAAATTTTACTGAGCTACTTCTCCTAACACTTGTAAACTACGTTGTATGGAGCTCTGTGGAGCTTACTTCCAAACAAACCTGCAGACCTCACAACCTCTGAGAATGTCTGTCATAGGTGTGGGCGAAATGTCAGGAGAAAATCCTTCTGGAACATGGCCATACAACCTGGAAAACTCACAGCAACCCAAAACCTGTAGATAATAAGTCTGTTTGTTGACGTCAGTTCTTTTGACGCCTGTGGGGTGTACAGCTAGGTACTTACTTACTTACTTACTTAGGCGAACCCCCATAGCCCGAGGATGATGATCCTCCAAGTGTAGTGTCTTGCTGTTGGGTCCATAGGTGGCTGTGGAGCCCTTTTCTTGATCCTAATGTCCTCCCGCACTGAGGACATCGTTTTCCAGATGGAAGGTGGTCCCAGCAAGGTTGGCTTGATGCTCTTTCCTCTTGGCACATTTCTCTCTTTTGCCCTCCATTTGTTCCTCTTCAAATTCTGCAGCACTGCTGGTCACAGCTGACCTGGTGCAAGGACCGGAACTTCCCAGTTCTTGGTGTCTGTGCCACTAGGTAAACTTACAGGAATGCAGGGAAGTACAGTTTAAAAATTGAAAGGTGTCTTGCAAGAGGAAGGATGCAAGATGAAGGTATGCATGTCAGTGATTAATTAAATCTACTGAGGCCAGGCATTGTGAGAATCGGTGTCTGGCAATCTCCTCTCCTTCTGAAGCCACAGCCATGGCAGTTGGAACATGGAAAATATATGTTATAAACGTGGGCAGGTAAATACATTTGTGTGCCTTGTCATCATAAGCACCTGGAAATTCAAAGATTTCCTAGTCCTTCTCTCAAGCAGAGATGAGCAGCTGTTTTGGGATCAATTGGCACGTTACTTTTGGAGTTAACTATCATACCAACAGAGGAGATGGCCCTGAAACCAGCAGTGGATGATGACAGGGAGAGAAGAGTTTCCTTTTGGACTTTAGCTCTCATAATCTCCCAACTGTTGCAAGTATGTGAGAGTTCTTGTCCAGAAGAGTAATTTGCCAAGGATAGGGAAGCAGCCTAAGTTTGAGAAACTACTTTTAAAAACTAAATGCTGGTTTCTGTTAGTTTGGTACTTATTTGACAAGTAACATGCTCTCGATGCTCTTTACAGTGTTGAAAAAATAATTGTAACATTATCATTTTTACTTATTTTTCTTCCTTTTTTAAAGAAAAGAATACATTTGAACACATATAAAGTGCCACAGGATTTAAAAAGAAACAAAAAAAGATATAGAGATTTGACTTCCAAGACCTTTTACCATTTTGGTCACTCATCTCTAGACATTTTCCAGATAGTCAATATCCTCCTTGAATTGTGGTGCCCAAAAATGAACACACTAGTCCAGATGAGGTCTGATCAAAGCAGAATGGAATACTATTAGCTCCCTCGATTGAAACACTATAGTCCTATCAATTCATTGATGCAGACAGTATTGAATGGCTAAGTCAATGGTCTAATTGCTTGTAAGCCCTATGTTTTTTCTAGACTGTCGACATCATCGTACAATTCCCTGGAAAATTGGAAATCCGTTCTTTCCAATTCTCTCAAATTGCAGAGAGAAGAGAAATATCTGCAAAATGGAAACATGCTCCCCACCTCGCCCACTTTTATCCAAAGTATTTCTGACAATAAATGAGTAGGTGAACATGCAGTGCCTCTAAAGCCGATAGGATTATAATGGTCTGAGTGGGAACAGTTCAGAATGTGTAGAGACCCTCTTTAGCTTTTATCGGAGGCAGCAGGGAACAGCAGCAACTCAATAGATCAGAACTGCATAGAGATTTCCACTTAAAATTGGATGAATCACCCTCTGTTTTCCACTTGAATGGCTTCATTAAGGCTCTATATTTGGCACAGTAACTCTTCATAGAAGAGTTGTGTCTTGTATCTAATATAGTTAGTAAAATGTTTGCCCCAGGTTTTATTTTTTTGTGGGTGAAAAAAGACATTTGAATAAGATCACCCCTTCTTGACAAAACCATTTTATTCTCTAATTGTTTGGAGTTTAATCAAAGGACGAATCTTCCTCTATACTGCTAATTAAATGATGAATAGGTTTTGCATACTTGTTCTGTCTAAAAAGAAATAGTTTCCAGGCTACTCTTATCTTTAGGCAGAGTGAGACAGTTGTCTTAGGTAGCAGACGTTGAGAGGTGGCAGCTGTTGGGTTTCATCCCTGGACTGCACAAGTTTTTGTGACATCAAGTTTCTAGTCCTCAATGAGTAGTTAGACTAGAGAAGGGGCTAAGCTGAGGGATAGCTTTCCCCCACATTCATATGCATGTTTCCCTACAGGGCTTTCTTTCCTCTTCACTGCTAGCCACTGTCTCCTCCTCCTTTGATGACATAGTAATGAAATTTCTTTGAGGGAACCTCCTTTTAAGTTTAAATTGCCCTGGGTTGACCATGTGGTCTCCACCATTTTTAGTATTCTGCTTTTCTTTCTCCCTGTGAGGATGCACATTTTGCATCTCTTTAGGCAAAATGCAGCTGCATGGACTTTTTCCCCCCTTTTACCTTCTTTAGAAGATGAGATTTAGCAAGGTAGTTAGCTCCAATACTTTTCTATCAGGAATGTATTTATTTTTACTTCAACTCATATTTTTGAACCAAAGTTGTGACTCTCCAATCCTGAGCCATCCTGAGGAATAGAGAACTATCCCTTCTCACCCCACATAAGTTTCTGCTGGCTATGGAGTTTACTCATGGTAAAGTAAAGGTAAAGGTTTTCCTGTGACATTAAATCCAGTCGTATCTGACTATGGAGGTTGGTGCTCATCTGCATTTCTAAGCTGAAGAGCCTATGTTGTCTGTGGACACCTCCAAGGTCATGTGGCCAGCATGACTGCATGGAGCTCCGTTACCTTCCCGCTGGAGTGGTACCTATTAATCTACTCTCATTTGCATGTTTTCAAACTGCTAGGTTGGCAGAAGCTGGGATTAACAGCAGGAGCTCATGCTGCTCCATGGATTCGAACTTGCAACCTTTTGGTCTGCAAGTTCAACAGCTCAGTGGTTTAACCCACTGTGCCACCGGAAGCATGATACTCTGCTATATTTTTGGTGGAATTGCCCCAACTGAAGGTCTTTGTGTTTTCCATATGTTCCCCAACTCCACCCCTCCCACGCCATGGTAGCTACTTTCACACTACACCATTATAACATTGGAATCCTAGGATTCATAAGGAACCTATCATAGAATTTTCTTCACAAGATTTCTTCAGAGGAGGTTTGCTGTTGCTTTCCTCTGAGGCTGAGAGATAGTTTTGCTTGAGATTACCCATTGATTTCCATAGCTGAGCATGGATTTGGGCCATTGCCTCCAGAGTTATAGTCTGAGGCTCAAACTCACTATGTCACATTGGCTGTTTTTTATAACATAACAAATCATTCCTTTTCTGTTGGAGAAGAGAGGAAAATGAGCCACATCTGCTCATCCTCTTGAATCTGAATTAGTGCAATATATAGAAATAAAAATCTGCTCCTTTAGAGTATCAATAACAATGTATTTGTAGAGTGCTCTCAAGTGTTATAAGTGCTAGCCATACAAATAAGTATTATTATTCCCCTTTATTGCTGTGATAATTTCAAATATCAATTTTGTTTATTTTGTTCTTGGCTTTGTTTGTTTAGTGATCCAATGTTTAGACCCAAATCGCAATGTGGGTTTTCCAGAAAAAGTAGAACTGGATTTTTTTCCTTCTGATTTTTTTTTCAGACACACAAGCCAGTGTTCTAAATGTTATATTTTAACACATTAATTGTGTGGAAATTATTTGATTGGAATATCAATAATAATAATATAGAGAATCTATATAAATAAAAAATGTAATGTTAGTTTGTGGGATTAACATAACTGAAAAACACTGGACAAATTGACACAAAATTTGAACACTACACCCTTAACAGACCAATGAGTGACCATCACTCATAACCAAACCCTCAACCCCCCCCCCCAAAAAAAAAACAGCAGAAAGGACTTAAAAAAATAAAATAAATGACAATACAGTGTATATTTCCAATTTCCGATTCCTGGACTGCAACTCTCAGCAATCCTCCAGATAGATAAGATAGATAGATTACATAGAAATAGATAGGTAGGTAGGTAGGTAGGTAGGTAGGTAGGTAGATCAATCAGGAGGACTGCTGGGAATTGCAGTCCAAGAATAGGTAGAGAAGGAAGAAAGGAGAGAAAGAAAAAGGGAAAAGATAAAGGGAGGGGAAGGAAGGAAAGAGGTAGAGAAAGAAGGAAAGAAAAAAGGGAAGGAAAGAAAAAAGGGAAGGAAGAAAGGAGAGAAAGAAAAAGGGAAAGAAAAGGAGGGGAGGGAAGAGGAAGAGAAGGAAGGAAGGAGAGAAGGAAAGAAAAAAAGGAAGGAAGGAAGGAGAGAAAGGGGGAGGGAAGGTTGGCCACAACAACGCGTGGTGGGTACAGCTAGTAACACATATTTCCTGAATATGTAACAAAAAAAATCACTATATGCAAAAGAACAGTAACTTTTTAAGAGAGCTATGCTTGAGACATTGTATATCAAGACTTTGACTTTATTCTACTGAAAGTATAAATGTGATGCCTTTAGATTGTGTAGATATTAGCAAGCTATGTTTGTATTGGCTTACTGCGTCTGCTGTAGTTGGAACTAGCAGTGATGTTAAGCCTTTGTGTGTGTGTAGAATGGGGCAAAAATGTAATAAGCAAATTGTTGTTGTGTATCTTCAAGTTGTTCCTGTCTTACAGTGACCCTGATGCAACCTTATCACAGATTTTTTTAAAAAGTAGGATTTCTTTTGAGAGAGCTTGCTATTATTTTCTGGGACTGATGAGTATAACTTGCTCAAGGTCAACAAGTAGGTTTCCAGAGTCCTAGTCCAACACATAAACTACTACACCACACTGCTCTTAATTTTTTTTTTAAAAAGTACACAGTATTGTATGTCAACATGGTGCAGTCGTTTGAATGCTGGACTACAACTCTGGAGACCAGGGTCCAGTTCCCCACTGAATTCAGGTTCAATTCCTGCTCAACTGTAGAAATTTACTGGGTGAACTTGGACAAGGCACACATTCCCAGTCCCAGCAAACCCATGACATCAATTGGAAATGAGTTGAACGCGCACAACAACAACTAGGACTGTAGGTGTGAATGGGTATGGTGGAAATTGTGGCTTGATTGACCTAATTAAGAAAGTGTAATTATAAAGGCATAATATGAGATCCTCTGTTGTTGCAGGTTGTGTTTTAGCTATGACACTTTTCCAACTAAAGAAATGATTAGACTAGTTAGCTTTATGGTGTATAAGATTATCATGTGGAAAGAATAAGGGTGAAGTAGTCACTTCCAAACAAGTGGCCCCAAGACATCTGTAACTACATATTAAAGCAACTTCTGGGTTGTCTCCAGAAATGCCAGTTTCTTGTCAAGTTTTCCTCTTCACCTCCATAACATGTAGTATAAGTTGCCTTTTGGGTGACCTGGCATTTTTTTTTTAGTTTTGAATTCTCCTCATCTCATGCCAAGTAATTTTGCTTGCCATGGGCAATCACTCATGTAATTGTGTCAAGATGTGAGACGAATTGGACCAAATAATTCAGAAAGACATCCCTTGTTGTGGGGCCACCACGGAAAGTATTTCATGTAGCCATTCTGCCCTTAAATAGCGGAGTAGTTTTGTTGCCCAAAGAAAATCGTATTGGTGCCATCAACAGACTCCTGTACTGTCACAGTTTTCTACATGGATTATTTCCACAACTAAATCAAAGGCACATGTATTCTCAGTAATAGTAATGGCTTTTTCACTATACTTGGCTTTTCTGAGTACCCATGAACCAAAATTCTGAAACAGGAGGGGTTGTTTTGTACTTTTTTTGGAATTTGGTTTTGATAGAACATGAGGCACTCCATGTGTTGCTGCCACCTCAGACTTGCACTGGAAGCAGGTTTTCTCATTGCCTGGGGATTCTTGGGAGTTGTAGTATGACAAATTAACTTTTCCAAGTTCTGGAGCAGACTATGGACTATGGTACCCTTAGTCTAACAAAAGACTGTAGGAAAATCATCTACTAACAGTCTACCTATATATAAAAGTGACGATATATATGTATGTTGGTTTGTACCACATGGCTTAACCGATCTAGACCAAACTTGACACACATATCCTTCATTATCCAACTTAAAATACTTAAGTATGCATTGTTTCATGATTAGACAGTAAAAGAGCAACACAAGTTTAATTTGCATGTCTTTTACTAATGAAATATGCATTTGTGATACAATAGTGTTGTGGAGAAAAAGTGAGTTAATCACAGAGAACGTACATTCTCGTTAACTTCTGTGGTGGTTTTTTTCTTGTGTCAGCCGTAACTTGAGACACTGCAAGTCACTTCTGGAGTGAGAGAATTGGCCATCTGCAAGGATGTTGCCCAGGGGATGACCCGATGTGTTGCCATCCTGTGGGAAGTTGCTCCCATATCCCCTCATAGGGAACTGGAGCTGACAGTCAGGAGCTCACCCCGCTCCCCAGATTTGAACCTTTCAGTAAGCAGTCCTGCCGGCACAAGGCTTTAATGCAGTTCGCCACCAGGAGCTCCTTCACTTCTGTGATGACTACTGGGCACGCTAACTTAGGCGCCCCATGTATCATACCAGAGTGTATTTTTGAGTAAATATGTATTGGATTACACTGCAAAATGCCTTTTTGTGCTGGACATGGGATATTGTCGAGCTTTGTTTTCTTCTGATATGTATAGCATCAGCAATGGATGTATTTTCATTTAGCCTTTAGTACCAAGTAGTTTACAAGTGCACAAATATGGGGGTCCCAGTTAAATGTCCCTTTCATCTTATCTTTGTTATCCCTGAAATTGCTTTTGGATTTTCCTGTTATAAAATGTTAATTACAGTTTGGTGGGGAAGGTATGATTCATTGTGGTCCATGACTAAATGTAGAAAGAGAATTATTCAAATAAGGCGATGTTGATTTTTATTACCAAGGTGTAAAGTTACGTGGTATTGCCCTTCAAATCCCATCTTGCTGTCTCCTGCTAAAGAGTGGTAGCAATGCAGGAAAGAGAAAGTCACACTCCTCCCACCTTAATTTTAGCTTAAGACAGCTAATTGGAGCAATTTACATGTAATTACATTTTAACTCTGTTTTTAAGACAAAGAAATTAAACGGGGGAAATTATTCAGACCTATTCACAGCACATCTTTTCATAAATAAATCATCTTTTTAGACTCTTTCCATTTTGTGTGTGGGTGTGTGCCTTCAAGTTGCCTGTTGACCTATGGAAACCCTGTGAATTTCATAGCATTTTCTTAGGCAATGGATACTCAGAGGTGGTTTTCCCCCCAGTTGATTCCTCTGAAATAAAACTTACAATACCTGGTATTTTTTAACTGTCTCTCATTCAAATACTAACCAGGGATGGTCCTAATGACCTTCCAAGAATGTTACAGTTGGCCGTCCATATCGATGGATTCTGCATCCACAGATCCAACCATCTATGGCTTGACAATATTTGACTCATTCTCCAAAATCTGGATTTTCCCTTTTTATATGAATTGTATATAGTGGTAATTGAGCATCCATGGATTCTGGTTTCCACTGAAGGTCCTGGAACCAAACTCCAGTGGACACCAAGGGCCCACTGCATCAAGTATTCATGTCTGTCATTGTTCCAGCTCTGTGACATCTCCTTCAACAGCATTCAGGATGCAACATATTGACCTACATTCAAAGTCATGGGTGGTCTTGCATGTAGAAAAGACCCCGAGGCTTATCTAGGCCAGTATTCTGGTCAAACACTGAGCACCCAGTTGCCTTGGGAAGCATACAAGCAGGACATAAATGCAATATAGCACTTTCATATTCTCCAACACATTTCCTCTAGTAAAGTTGGGAATATTTATTTATTTACTTTATTTTTATCTCTCGGACCACTCTATTTGAGGATAAACAAATCACTTGTGGCAACAGATTGATATGGCCCCTTACACTAACCAATTTGTCCAAGCATGTCATTAAAACTGTGAAAAAATATTGGCAACTGATAAGGGAGATACCTGGGTGCGAAAGACCTCCCGTGATTGCTCACAAGAGAACACAGAACATCAAGGATATGCTGGTACATTCTGATATAGATCATTGTTTTCAAACCTCTAAGGTCAAACACAATTTGGTAGGGAATTTTGCTTGCCATCACTGTTCGATATGTGCACAATTTATTCAGACAAAGACATTTCAGAATCCTGACACTAAGGCTTCTTACCCAATAAAACATTTTGCTACTTGTACCACCAAGGGAGTGGTCTACATTGTTTTTTTGCCCATGCTCGCTTATGTACATAGGCCAAACAAGTAGACAGATCAAACAAAGGATCATAGAGCATAAGAGCAAAATTAGAAATTGCTCCGTGGATTCCACTTTCTATAAACATTTTGTGGATTTAAATCATGATGCAGATTCACTCCGGGTGCTTGTTTTGGAGGTTGTCACACCCCCCTCCAATTTGGATTTTGGCATTAAATTACTACAGCGTGAAGCCTTTTGGATCTTCACCCTGAAGACTACACATCCCAAGGGTCTGAATGATACCATCTCATATCAGTGTTTCTTATAAATCAGAGTACATAGCCCTTTAACACATTCTTGGCTTGATCTACCTGGTTGGAGCCCCTTTAACTGGGTTACTTTATAAACTAGTTTCTACCTGATGACCTTTGTGCTTGCTAGAGAATCAAACTGCTGCAGAGCACGGCTTCTGAGTTCCTGTAAGTAACCTATGCCTGTTTATTTGTCCTCTGTTGTTATGGGAGTAATACATACAAATGTTTATCCCCCTTTGAGACATACTCTAGCCACCTGTGTATTTTCCCTATAGATCCACTGTTCCATTGTATTAAACACCCGAGGAGGGATTACTATTGTGAAGAACTTGATGTCTCATATATCCACCTGAGGAAGACTCCAGTCGAAACCGGTCGTGGATGTGGATATCCAAAAATTTTCTAAAGCAAGGGATCCTATGCCCTGAAGAGAAGTTGGTTTTACACCAAGAAAGACTCTTTACAGTACGCTTACTCTTAAGCAAGGGATCTTATGCCCTGAAGACAAGTTGTCTTTACAACAAAAGACTCTTTATGTTATATATGTGTAATCTTTGTAAACAACTGGTTGTTGTTCATTATATACTGGGTTATGCCTATACCATTTAATTTTGCCGTTTGTTGAATATTGTAATATACAAACTGTTAGGCAATATCGACCATTGTGATTTATGTACCACAAGAAATGTAGTACATCATTTTCTACAGCTATCACTGAGTTTGGAGGGCTCCATTTGAAAGTATTTCTTTTTCTTGGCCTCCTTTAAATCTGGAGCCTTTCCTGATTGAAACCAGAGGGACCCATGCCAAAAGGATTAGGTTAAGATACAGCAAGCTGTTAAAATGTCAGTACTGTATTCCAAATGTAGAAGGGGATCTGGCTGACTCTTGACCCGTTTTATATTTCAACACTGAATTTAAGTATTTGAGTCAAGACGGAATAAGGGACAGTGATGCAAAGAGCCAGCTTATCGAAGCCTATTTCTCCTCTCTCTCTCTCTTTCTCTCTTTATTCATTTCATCCCTAGCAGATAAAATCTGCCACTCTTTTGGGAACTAATTTTAGTTTCAGCCTGTGCTGTCTTCATAGTCTATGAATGGAAATGAACCAAGACCTAAGGTTAAAACAATAAAAAGGCTTATGGCATCTTAAAGACAAACAGATTTATGGTGGAATAAGCATTCAAACAGAGCCAGCGTGGTGTTCAACTTTGCACTATTATTATTATTATTATTATTATTATTATTACTTGCACTTATTTACCGCCACTCTCAGCCCAGGGGGCGACTCGTGGCGGTGAACAACAACATAGAAAAGACAATTTACAGTAATCAGAACAATACATAACATGCTACTACTACTTGACATATACTTATACTAAAAATCCGCTTCGTCATATCATGGGTCATAGTCAGTCTCATAGTCGTGGTCCATTCCGGTCATCATTGCCAAGATATAGCACTCAGTTAAAGGCCAACTCGAAGAGCCATGTTTTCAGGCTCTTACGAAAGGCCATAAGGGAGGGCGCCTGTCTAACTTCAGCAGGGAGGGCGTTCCACAGCCGGGGGGCCACCACCGAGAAGGCCCGCTCTCTCGTCCCCGCCAGGCGTGCCTGTGAGGCAGACGGGATCGAGAGAAGGGCCTCCCCGGATGATCTCAAGGTCCTCGTGGGCTCGTAGGCCAAGATGCGGTCTGCAAGGTATTTTGGGCCGGAACCGTTTAGGGCTTTGTAGGATAGTACCAGCACCTTAAATTGGGCCCGGTAGCAAATCGGCAGCCAGTGGAGCTGGGACAGCAGGGGCGTTGTGTGCTCCCTACGCCCTGCTCCTGTTAACAACATGGCTGCCGCGCGCTGGACTAGCTGGAGCTTCCGGGCCGTTTTCAAGGGCAGCCCCACGTAGAGAGCGTTGCAGTAGTCGAGGCGGGATGTGACCAAAGCGTGTACCACCGTGGCCAAGTCAGACTTCCCAAGATACGGGCGCAGCTGGCGCACAAGCCTGAGCTGTGCAAATGCTCCCCTGGTCACCGCTGAAACCTGGGGATCCAGGCTCAGCGACGAGTCCAGGGTCACACCCAAGCTGCGAACCTGAGCCTTCAAGGGGAGTGCGACCCCGTCCAGCACAGGCTGTAACCCTATACCCTGTTCGGCCTTGCGACTGACCAGGAGTACCTCTGTCTTGTCTGGATTTAATTTCAGTTTGTTCGCCCTCATCCAGACCATTACAGCGGCCAGGCACCGGTTCAGGACTTCGACGGCCTCCTTAGTAGCAGGTGGGAAGGAGTGACAGAGTTGGACATCATCTGCGTACAGATGACACCGCACCCCGAAACTCCGGATGATCTCACCCAGTGGCTTCATGTAGATGTTAAACAGCATGGGGGACAGGATGGAGCCCTGAGGAACCCCACAGGTCAAAGGCTGTGGTGTTGAACAGGAGTCCCCCAATAACACCTTCTGGGTACGGCCCTCCAGAAATGACCGGAGCCACTGCAAAGCAGTGCCCCCGAGACCCATCTCTGCAAGGCGCCCCAGAAGAATACCGTGGTCGACGGTATCGAAGGCCGCTGAGAGGTCCAGGAGCACCAACAGGGACACACTCCCCCTGTATAGCTCCCGGCGCAGATCATCGACTAAGGCGACCAAGACCGTCTCGGTACCATGTCCCGGTCTGAAACCAGACTGTGCCGGATCCAGATAATCCGTGTCTCTCAAGAATACCTGGAGTTGTGAGGCCACCACGCTTTCCATGACTTTGCCCAAGTAGGGAAGATTGGAAACAGGCCGAAAGTTTTCGAATTTGGTGGGGTCCAGTGATGGCTTCTTCAACAGCGGCTTTATAATAGCCTGTTTTAGGCTCGCTGGAATCTTGCCTTCCCGAAGGGAGGCATTCACCACCACCGTTACCCACTCGGCCAATCCCCCTCTGGCCTCCTTCAGAAGCCAGGATGGGCAGGGATCTAGGATGGACGTGGTGGGCCTCATTCCTCCAAGTATCTTGTCCACATCCTCGGGCTTCACAAACTGAAAAGAATCCAACAAAATAGGACAAGCAGGTGCTTGTGTCACATCCACAGAGACTGCACTTAATGTGGCGTCCAGCTCAGAGCGGATCAAAGCGACTTTGTCTGCAAAGAACCGAGCAAATGCTTCACAGCGCGTGACCGAATTGTCAGGGCTCCCACCTGAGGTAGGGGGAGTTAAAAGACCTCTGACAATCCGAAACAGCTCCGCCGGACAGTTCTTTGCAGACGCAATAGTAGCCGCAAAGAAAGTTTTCTTTGCGGCTTTTATTGCCGCGGCATATGCCCTTAGAAAGGACACAAACCGTGTTCGATTTGGTTCGCTTGGGTCCGAGCGCCACACGCTTTCTAGTACCCTCTTCCTTCGCTTCATCGCTGCCAGCTCCTCAGTGAACCAAGGGGCTGGTTTAGCTCAGTTACTCGAGAGGGGACGTTCCGGAGCGATCCTGTCAATTGCCCTGGTCATCTCCCCATTCCAGAGAGCGACCAAGGCCTCGACATGGTCACCTACCGAGGTGGCGGGAAAATCCCCAAGAGCCGTCAGGAATCCATTCGGATCCATAAGCCTCCTGGGGCGGACCTTCTTAATGGGTCCTCCACCTCTGCAGAGGTTAGGGGGCGCAGTGAGCCTAAATCTGGTCAAGAAGTGGTCGGTCCATGGCAACGGAGAGATAGACAGCTCCTCCACACCGCCACCCTGCTCCCATCCCTGGCAGAAGACCAAGTCCAATGTGTGTCCAGCACAGTGGGTGGGGCCAGTTATCCGTTGGGACAGCCCCATGGTTGCCATGGCGGACATGAAGTCCTGAGCCGCTCCTGTGAGGGTTGCCTCGGCATGGATGTTGAAGTCCCCCAGCACAAGGAGCTGTTGGGACTCCACCGCCAGGCTCGAGACCACCCCCGCTAGCTCAGGTAGGGAGACTGTAGTGCAGCGAGGTGGACGGTACACTAGCAGAATCCCTATTCTGTCCCGGTCACCCACCCTCAGGTGGACGCATTCAAAATTTGTGGTCTGCGGGATGGGGCTCCTGGTCAGATGGATGGAATCTCTATAGACCACTGCGACCCCGCCTCCCCGTCCTCCGGCTCTTGGTTGGTGTTGCACGGAGAAACCTGGAGGGCAAAGCTGGGAGAGATTTACGCCCCCAGCTTCATCCAACCAGGTCTCCGTGATGCACGCCAGATCTGCCCGCTCCTCCAGGATTAAATCCTGGATCCAGGTCGTTTTTCCGTTGACAGATCTGGCGTTCAACAACACCACCTTCAAGCCGGAGGGTCCGCTCACCTGGTTACACCAATTTACCTTAGGAGACCGATTGGGGGTTGTTAATATGGATAAGCGTTCCGAATTAGGCCGAATTTGAGGTCTCCTTTTTCCGCATCTCCTCCTTCCCACCACGACCTCTATGGGGGCCCCTCGGCTAGTGGAAGACCTCCCCCCCTCCATGCCGCCATCCATAGTCAAGAAATTGCTTTCTACTTTGCTCGTTGTTAGATTTTTTGGTTCTTGCCAACATCCTCTCTCCCCCTCCCCCTCCCTCCCTATCCCATTTTCGTTCGCAGGCTCCAACCCACCTCCTTTTTTGCCCCCTCCGCTACACAGAAGTAACAGGGACAGTACATAAATGGGGATGGGGAACCACATGGATAGCAGCAATACAGATGGTGGTGGTGTTCCAGCCACACCAATGGGCTAGATCTTAAAGTGCAAGTTTTTAAATGCAGCCCTGTCTATAGTAGTATTTAATCAACAGCAGACACTACGTGCTATCGGGCACAATCATAAAGTGCTAGGTCTAAAGTGCTCTATTCGACAATAATTAAAGTGCGGCACGGAGGGATGGGGAAGGGGCGAAAGTGCTGGTGCAATCTAGCAGCAGGCGGCAGGCGCCTAAAGTGCTCTATTATGTTCTCACCATATTGGTACAAATGACAACCAGGAATATACTAAGTTGGTAGTATATATTACCCTCCAATGGGGATGAAAGTGATGGCAAATTAGTTAACTATTGATATGATCCCCGGTGGAATCTTTAGACGGTTGGTATACAAGCGGATGGGGCTTCCGGAGGTGACAACTCAGCGGTGGGCAGCACAGATGGTCAATCAAACTCTCATTCAGTATGTATCAATATAGGGGCTGGCTTAAAGGTCTATTAAGGCTAGCACCAAAGGTCTACACACTACTGAGGCCAGCACAAGAGGTCTACACAATATTAAGGCACATACAAAGGTTCTACACAATATTAGTCAACGCTGAAAAGATGAAACTCTAGAAGATCCAGCAGTGGTGGCAAAGGTGAAATCTAGCAGCGATGACAAGGCGGCGGGCCAAATGGTGGTGGCCGCGATGGAAGGCGGCAGCGATGGCCCAGCGGCGGCCCAGCAGCTGCAGCGGTAGCGATGGAAAGGCGGCGATGGTGAGGCGAGGCGCCAAGATGGCGGCCGCAACAGCCGCGGCGTTCTCCGTGCCCTGGCTTGGCCCAACGCCCCCAGCGGTGGACCGGTCACAGCAGCGGCAGCGATGGTGAAGGCGGGGCGCCAAGATGGCGGCCTCAGCGGCCGCGACGCTCTCCGTGGCCCAGCAGTGGTCCGGTCGTACCGGCGGCGGTGAGGGGACGGCGGCGGCGATGGAGAAGCGGGACGCCCTGGCTTGGCCCTGGCCCCAGCGGTGGTCCGGTCGCAGCGGCAGCGGTGAAGGGACGGCGGCGGCAATGGAAAAGCGAGACGCAAGATGGCGGCCGCAGATGTAGAGCTTTATAGATGTAGAGGCCTCCTTGCAGATTGCTGAGTCACACCCCACTGGAGGAGGCCTGGGCTGCTGGCTACTCACAAGGAGTCCTGGGAGCAGGCTGGAGATCTTTATTGCCCCTTCGCAGCAAGCACAGCAGACTCACTATGTCTCTGGAGATCTGGGTTCGAAAATTCTCTACAGCCATGGAACTTCTCTGGGTGACCGTGGGCAAGCCATACTCTCTCAGCCTCAAAGGAACCCAAAGGCCAAACTTCTGGTGACAAATCTAGCCAAGAGAACCTTATGATGGATCACTTCAGGCTCACAATAGGTCAAAGTGATTCAAAGGCACACAACAACAGCAGCAAGGAGTGTGTGCAAGTGTCCCAATGGAATGCCTAGTTTGGTTTGGTTATAAGTTCCTTTTTGAAAGCAACTAAAAAAATTGGGATGGTTGGACCATATGCCATCCCCAGGATTCTGAAAATTATGACAGTTGACATTATATCAGTGGTATACTTGTGTAGTACAGATCCTCTAAGTCAGTGTTTCTGAACCTGGGGGTTGGGACCCCTGGGGGCGTTTCAGAGGGGTCGCCCAAGACCATCAGAAAACACATATTTTGATGGTCTTAGGAATCTTTTTGGCAGAGAAGGTTGAAGATCTCTCCGCCTGTCCTCTTCTTTTTTTGGTGTTGGTGAACTACAATTCCCAGAATTCAAAAGCAACCCCCACCCAACCCCACCAGTATTCATGTTGGCCATGTAAGTAGTATGCCAAGTTTGGTGCAGATCCATTGTGGGCTGGGTTCAGAGTACTCTTTGATTGCAGCTACAACTCCCAAATGTCAAGGTCTATTTTCCCCAAACTCCATCAGTGTTCACATTTGGGCTTATTGAGTATTCATGTCAAGTTTGGACTAGATCCATCACTGTTTGAATCCACAGAGGGTATAGGTGAATTACAACTCCAAAACTCAAGGTTAATACTCACCAAACCCTTCCAGTAGTTTCTCTTGGTCATGGGAGTTCTGTGTGTCAAGATTGGTTCAATCCCATTGTTGGTGGAGTTCACAATGCTCTTTGATTGTAGGTGAACTCTAAATCCCAGCAACTACAACTCCCAAATGACAAAATCAATACCCCCACCAGCCCTACCAGTATTCAAATTTGGGCATATTGGGTATTTGTGCCAAATTTGATCCAATGAATGAAAATACATCCTGCATATCAGATATTTACATTACGATTCATAACAGTAGCAAAATTACAGTTATGAAGTAGCAACAAAAATAATTTTATGGTTGGGGGTCACCAGAACATGAGGAACTGTATTAAGGGGTCGCGGCATTAGGAAGTTTGAGAAACACTGCTCTAAGTTGATTTTATCATATGCATTTTTATTGACATACAATAAAACCTTGTCTCCTCCAATGTAAGTCCTAGTGAATTCAGTCTTATGCATGTACATTCAGAAATCTGTCCATCCATCTTGGTGAAATATCTGAAATTAGAGACCACACTCAGTATAATATTCCTTGCCTCCTTCCATGTATTTCTCATGCTGCCATGTGTTGTGCTTCTCTCTTCCTGTTTCTTTTCCTGTCTGCAATATCCTTTTCACCAATGTTCTGGAATATCTGCATGGGGACACTTTCTGTTCAACATCCTTATCAATGACTTCAATGCTGGAATAGAGGACATGCTTAATCAAATTTGCAGATGACGACAAATTGGGAAGAATTGTTAATAACCCAGACACAGGATTAGAACCCAAAATGGTCTTTAAAAATTAGAGAGCTGGGCCAAAATAAACAAAATGAATTTCAACAGGTAAAATGTATTTTTATTTGATAATAAAAATGAAATACATAGATATAGTATGGGTGACACCTGGCTTGAAGACAGTACTAGGAGTCTTAGTAGACCACAAGCTGAACATGAGCCAACAGTGTGAGGCAGCAGCTAAAAAATCCAAGGAAATTCTAGGCTGCATCAATAAAAATATAGTGTCTAGATTGAGGGACGTAATAGTCCCACTCTATTTTGCTTTGGTAAGACCTCACCTGAAGTACTGTCCAGTTCTGCGCACTGCAATTCATGAAAGATATATTGACAAACTGGAATGTGTCCAAAGAAGGGTGACCAAAATGGTCAGAGATCTGGAAACCTAACCCTATGAGGAAGGCCTGGGGGAGCTGTGTTGTTTAGCTTAGAGAAAGACTTGATAGTCACGTTTAAATATTTGAAAGGTTGTCACATTGAGGAGGGAACAACCTTGTTTTCATTTGCTCTGGAGACTAAGACACAGAGCAATGGATTCAACTGCAGGACATAACTTGTGAGAACACAACCTCTGAGGATGCTTGCCACAGATGCAGGTGAAATGTCAGAAGAGAATGCTTCTAGAACATGGCCATACAGCCTGAAAAACCTACAACAACCCAGTGATTCCGCCATGAAAGCCTTCAACAATCTTTGAGTTCTCATTGGTATCTGTTTTTTTCAGCTTGTTTTGAGGAGCTTTGAGTTCCAGCTTTGAGAGAAAGAAAGGTTATGTAACACATTGTTTTAAAAAAACAACAAATCCATCTTAAATGTGAAAGCTGCTTCCCTCTTTTTCCCGAGTTACATTTTTAATGTTGCGGCATTCAGGACCGAAATACATCAGGTGAAAATATTGGAAATACATTTAGATGACAGCTGCCATTGTCACTTATCTTCGTGGTCACTGGCCATATTGATTTTGGGACCTATAGTCCAAAAGTGTACACTATACAAATAATGCTGTTGAACATCCTTTAAATTGTTTTGATTCAATGCTGTGACATTAGGTGGGGCACCAGCACTCTTTGGCAAAGAAGGCTAAAGCCCTCTTAAAACTACAGTTCAAATGATTGCATTGAGCCATGCCAGATAGTGGTGCCAAACTGCATTTATTCAACAGTATAGAGGTATACTTTGCATTTTTCCCCTGTGGAACAAAACAACCTGTGGAGAAGGAGATGGTCTTTATCTGTTTCTCAGTTGAGCCAAAAGCAGATGAGAGACAGAAGGGAAAACTGACTGTTTCACCTTAGACAGCAGGTGGGAATTTGATTGTCAAGTGCTTTCCCATGTGGAGAAAAATGTCAACCTGCAACTATTAACATGGGAAGAAGGACCAAGGACTTACCTTGTATTCAGAAAGGTTTAAGGTTTTAGCTTGGCTTGATATTCACCACGCTTATGTTGGGATTGTAAGTGGTTTCCCATCTGCACTCCAAAGTTGTTCACTCCATTATCTCTTCTAGGTGAAGTGAACCAGGTCATGCACAAACTGTCTGATATGCTTGTTTCTGTAAGATATGGGTTAATTTGTGTCTGGAAAATGTGTTACTGAATGCTAGATTACCAGGTCCAGACATAGTGATATAAGCTTGGAGCATTAAGAAATAATAATCAAAGACTTATGCCCTTCTCTTTACTGATTCATTCAAGGAAATAATTTAGACAATTTCCCCCCAATTCCCCAGCAGTATGAATTCACAGATCATAACTGAGGATGAAGTAAGAATGACCACCATACTCCAACCAGAAGCCCAAATGGTTTTCTCAGGAAGGTCAACCAGTCAACAACAGCCAAGTGGGGCATGAACGTAGACAAAAGTCTCACTCAGGTCCACTCTTAGCCCATATAATTTCTTCTTCCACCGTGTCAGCAATAAGTCAGTCCCGACCGTAAGATGTGATCCCCATGAGAGACTTTGTGGGTACAAGAAACCAGGTCATGGCCATCACACCACTTCATCACACAGGATTTTTTTAGCATCCTAGGATACTTCTGCCAGTCCAGCAATGGATGGACATGTTGCCCATCACATGATGTTTCTGGGCTTCCGGCAAAGGCCCTGCCCACAACCGGAGTGGAAGCATTGCAGGAAGTTTCCCTCCAAACATGGGGAGCCTGCCCATGTTGTGCTGGATCCAATGGAGACATCCTGGATCCATGGCACTTTGGTGATGCTTCCCTCATATGATGAGGGAAGTGTTGCCACAACAAAGTGGTGCATGGGGCAGCCCTCATTCCTGCTGTATCGCCACACAGGCTGACAAAACGGCATGGAGGGAAAGGAGTCCCCTATGTGATGAAGTCCTTGTGGAAGAGACCACAAGTATCCTCCAGTCTAATATCCTTCCATGCAGGAAAACACAATCAAAGCACAGATAGCCATCTAGACTCTGCTTAAAATCTGCCAGAGAAGGAGGTTCCACCACACTCCAAGGTAGTAGTATATTCCAGTGTCAAACAATTTTTACTATCAGAAATGTCTCTGTAATGTTTAGATGGAATCTCTTTTCCTGCAGTTTGAACTCATCGTGACATGGTGCCTGCTTGAGTGTATGCCCATGCCTGTAATTCTAGCAAACTGGTTGCATATGTTTCCATTGGTTGGCAATTGAACCAGCCAGTGAATGAGTTGCCATTGTCTGGCAGGCAAGTGGGCAGATCTCTGGACCCAGACACATGCTATAAGCCAAGTCTATTCAATTGAAATCAATACAGTTGCCTTTTTCAATTCCAACAAAGCATGTGGTTTGTGTTCAGTAGTAAAGTGAAATCTTACATTTTCTTCTGGGTCTCCAGCTGCTTTTTTCTACCTATTGTCTTGATAAATCTGCTCTTACTATTTCTAACTGGGAAATCCATGAAGGGTGTTTGGAGACATACTGCTTGCAACATTGAAAGAAGTGTATTGGTATTTCCCAGGTTTTGGTTCCAGGACATTGTGGAATCCAAACCTGTGGATGCTCAATTCCCATGGTTTATAATGGCATGGTCAAATTGTGTCTCTTATCTAAAATGGCAAAATCAAGGTTTGCTTTTCAGAATTTTAAAAAAAACACAGTTGTCCCCTCACATTTGTGGTGTTGACTTCTACTGATTTGATTATTTATGGATTTGATTTAAAATGTTTTCACAAAGTATCTCTAGGACCACCAATTAAATTCTGTAGTCAGCTTCCAGCAAAGAATTTACCAGAGTCATGCTAGAAGACTTAGAAATTCATAGAGAGATGTCCTTTCAAGTACCCACCTCCCCTGTAATGTCTTTATTTGTGGTTTTACACTTATTGCAGGGGTCCTTTGCCCTTAACTTCGACTGACTGTATTTGAAAACTGAATATTTGAATCCCTGGGTGCAGAATCCATAGCTATAGTAGGCCAACTGTACAGGAACATGGCTAGCTATGATCCTTCACCATTGCATTTTTTTCAGAGGATGTTGCTTAATTTGCTTTATCCTAAATTTATTATTTGCCTTATTTCTATACCGCATTTTTCAGCCCTTAACAGGCTGAAATGAACCCATCCCTTCATTTAAATGAACCCATCCCTTCATTTATCTATCATTTTATCTCTTTATTTTGACTATTTTATATGTAATATTTATTTAACACTTATAGAAGAATTTGGAGCCCCCGGTAGTGCAGCAGGTTAAACCGCTGAACTGCTGAACTTGCTTATCAAAAGGTCAGCAGTTCGAATCCAGAGAGCGGAGTGTGTTCCCGCTGTTAACCCCAGTTCCTGCCAACCTAGCAGTTTGAAAACATGCAAATGTGAGTAGATCAATAGGTACCGCTCCGACAGGAAGGTAACGGCACTCCATGTAGTCATGCCGGCCACATGACCTTGGAGGTGTCTACGGACAGTGCCGGCTCTACATCTTAGAAATGGAGATGCGTACCAACCCCCAAAGTCAGACACTACTAGACTTAATGTCAGGGGAAAACCTTTACCTTTACCTTAGAAGAGATTTGTGTCAACTGAGAAATCTGCTTCCAGGATTTTGAACATTTCTTCATTTGATAATCTGATTCTCAATTTGCATTATATATTGTTGCTGTTCTCATTATTGTTTCATTTTGTGAACATGTTGAATCTCTAATTATTTGGTGTCTTAATCTCTGCCCTTGAGAAGACAGCATTTACATGTTTTACTTCTGATTCCTGTCACATTGGTTACTCCAACAATACGTGGTTTTAGTAGTTTATTTTGGGTAAGCTAGTGTCTGCTGGGGCAAAATCCTTTCCTGTCTGTCCTTAAATACAGGTAGGACAGATTTCTTTTTTTAGCTGAAATGGACACTGGGATTGTCGGTGTTTTTGTTGTGGCTAAAGAAAAGGAGAGGAAACTGGAGTGAATCATGTATAATTTGCTGTCTTCGGCAGAGATGGCCATGTTGTTCAGAGAATTGGCTTCATTAATCCCTTTCTATTCTACTAAAGTAAACAGAGGCACACCATATTGAGAGGAGGAGAAAAGCTGTGTAAATAAAGAAAACAATGAAGTGGTCCACAAATGCATCTCAAAGCATTTGTCATGTTTCTTTGGACTGTTTTTGTTGTTTTTGAATACATCTGATGCTAGCTGAGGGAAACAAAGGAACATTTATATCAGATAGGAAAAAAATATACTCACTTTCATTTTATTTTTTTCCCAGGGACAGGGATATATTCCAGAGCATAATTAGACATTTCAGAAGCATTGCTTCAAATTTTCAGTTATCCTTCAACAATAACTGAAATTTGTTTTGTGTTGTCTGGCAAATGAGCCCCCTAAAAAGCCTACTAATTTGTCCACATTATCTAATATCGAAACATCTTAACCTTAAAAGAGAGGAATAAATGAGTGAGCAAAAAATCTTCATTTACAAAACTTGAATTAGACTACGTATATGGTGCAAGTCTTGAAACACTTGTTTTCCCATATATGCCTCCCCATCCTTATCCAAAACACTTCATTTATTTATTTACCACACTTTTATCTCGCCCTTTTCAGCCCAAAGGCGACTCAGGGCAGCATACAGACTGGCAACAACTAGATGCCGAACACACATAAATACATCATGTTAAATCACATAATAAAATTCATATAAAAACAATTTAAAACTATAAAAATCAATGACTTCTGGGTTTAAATCCTTCATTCCTGCATTCGAAGATTTTAAAATTTAGGACTAAGTGGATGAGTCTTACACTGAGATATGTTCTTCCTGTTGATGTTATACATTTTTGTTGGTATATGATTTTATGTTGACTCTGACTTATGGTGATAAGGGTTTCCTTGGCAAGAGGTATTCAGAGAAACTTTGCCATTGCCTTCCTCTTCGATTGAAAGAATGCGACTTGCCCGAGCCATCCAGTAGATTCCAGTGGCAGAGTAGGGATTTGAATTCTGAGTCCTATAGTGCATCTGCACTGTAGAATTAATGCAGTTTGACACCACTTTAACTGCAATGGTTCAGTGCTATGGAATCATGGGGCTTGTAGTTTTACAAGGTCTTTAGCTTCTCTCCCAAAGAGTGCTGGTATCCAACCAAACTGCACACTTCAGGATTCTATGGCATTGACCATAGCAGATAAAGTGGTGTCAAACTACATTAAATCAACAGTGTAGCTGTAACTTAAGTCAAGATTAAGGGAAATGATTGAGAGTCATTGTCCAGGTTTCTCTCTCCTTCTTTCACTTTTGCCCTTTAGATTACTTCAGTGCCGGCAAGCTCAGCTCCTAATTCAAATGTAGTTTGCACTCCATTAAACCATCTCAGAAGAAGTGAGGGGAATCCCAGAAACAATGTTAGTTTTACACTCTTCTTTCCTTTTGAAGAGCTGTTGCTTACAGAAACTACAGATGTTTTGAAAAGCACTTAAATCTGCAAAATACAGTACTTGGCAAACAGTAAGGGGTCAAAGCCAAGTCTTTGCAAGGAGGTGGGTACATTATTCAAACACTCCCTGCAAAACTCAGCTCTGTCACGGCTGTGGTTTGTGTCTCATTAGGTATTTATTTTAATTTTATTAATATTTATTTTAGAGTGGACTTAAAAGCCTGAATATCTCTTTAAGCCGCTGTTGTGTATCTGAAGGCCTAGAGAGAGTTCGGGTGGAGTAAATGTCTTGCTTCCGCTGCCATAAACACAAAGGGAAACTGTATATACAAATACCTTGTATGTTTCTTCTTAGACTCCAAGTTGGAGGAGGACTTGGATTTTAAATTGTTTCTTCTCTCTTACATTTTTGAATTTTATTTCTTTTCCACATATTCCAGAGATACCTGAAGCAGCAGAGATATAAGGGACTTTTTTGAAAAGCTTAGGAAAAATACTTTGGAAGTTATAATTCCCGTAATCCCCATATTTTGTCTAGATGGGAATTCTGAGAAAAGTCATCCACAGCAGCCAAATTGTGAGTCCACTTTATTTTGGTTATGTAGACATAGCCTAAGTTTATTCCTGGCAGATCAAAAGACAACCTGGCAAAATGGCATCCTCCATCTTGTGCGACTGTGGTGCAGAACAAACAACTCTGCACCTTTATGCTTGCCCACAATGTCCTGCCAGATATACAGAGGAAGAATTGTTTAAAGCCACAGACAGTGCAGTGGCTGTTTCATGTTTTTGGTCAAAAATTATTTAGCTGCTTGTGCTCCCTCTATTTTCTTAGTTTTATACTTATTTATGCAATGCTTTTGACATGAAATAAATATAAAAAATCCTGTTGTATGAGGGCTGAATACAGCAAACTATATATTTAATAGTTATTTTGATGCAAGAAAGAAAATGAAGCGACTTTTCTTGTTGCTCATATTCAATTGCATATATCTAACTCAATTATCCAAATTCTTGTCTGCAGCCGAATCCAGACAGGTCTTTATCCCAGGTGAATCCATGTTTAAAAAATGCGAATTTTCCTGGGGGTTTCTCCACATCCACCCCAGAAAGTGTGAGGTTTCTGGGGTGGATGTCCCTACGTTCTCTTTGGACCAGCCCAAGAGAACGTCTGGAGGACCTACATTCCTCCTCAAAGCCTCCAGACTCCTTAGAAAAGTAATAAAAACTTACCCGTCCTCCATTACAAGCCTTGGCCAGCTCTCCCGGTGCATAGAAATGACATGCCAGGAGAGTAGGGGGGTTATTTTCTTCCCTCCACCCTTTCCTGGCGCATCATTTCTACATGCTGGGAGAGCAGGCCAAGGCTTGTAATGGAGGCTGGATACATTTTTTTTCTAAGAGGTTTGGGAGCTTGAGGGGAGGGGCTGGGTATTCCCACAGTTTACCAGGCTTATTTATTGCAGTAAACTCTGGGAATGGTGTCTGGACTGTAATCCAGACACCGCAAATAGTAGATTTATCCCATGCGGAATAAATCCACTATTAAATTAATTAGCTACAAACCAGGGTTTTCGTTTTCCTGGTTTGTAGTGAATTAATTTGGGACTCTCCAGAATGTTGTCTGGACAACCCCTCCTTTATTGTGGTAGATACTGCAATAAAGGTCCTGTCTGGATGGGCCCTGAATTTAAACTAAATCTTGCAAAAAAAAAAAATTGCGTGAAAAACTGGATTCTTCTCCTCTTCTCTCTGCTTATGCAGGCACCTTTGCTCATGTCAGTAAGGAGAAGATGGGACCAATAAGATTTGTCAAGTCTATAGACCAGAGCTTTCCAAACATCTCATGTTGGTGACACACTCTGTAGACGTTAAACCAACCAAAGGTTAAACCAACCCCTTAGAAGAGAAAAGGACACATAAATAAGTTGAAATAATGAAATGTATAGATGCAACATATTGCATGAAAACCTTTCACTTACTAAAATATATATGATTTAATGCTTATATCACATAGATTTCACATCGGTTTCTTGTTACATTCATGTGACACACCAACACACTGCAGCCAACACACTAATGTGTGATGACACACCATTTGGAAAACTCTACTCTATATCACAATATCACACCTGGAATATTGTGTCCAATTCTGGGCACCACAGTTGAAGAGAGATATTGAGAAACTGGAATGTGTCCAGAGGAGGGCGACTAAAATGATTAAGGGTTTGGAGAACAAGCCCTATGAAGAGTGGCTTAAAGAGCTGGGCATGTTTAGTCTGAAGAAGAGAAGGCTGAGAGGAGATATGATAGCCATGTATAAATACGTGAGAGGAAGTCACAGGGAGGAGGGAGCAAGCTTGTTTTCTACTTCCCTGGAGACTAGGACACGGAACAATGGCTTCAAACTACAAGAAAGGAGATTCCATCTGAACATGAGGAAGAACTTCCTGACTGTGAAAGTCGTCCAGCAGTGGAACTCTCTGCCCCAGAGTGTGGTGGAAGCTCCTTCTCTGGAAGCTTTTAAACAGAGGCTGAATGGCCATCTGTCACGGGTACTTTGAATGCAATATTCCTGCTTCTTGGCAGAGGGTTGAACTGGATGGCCCATGAAGTCTCTTCCAACTCTATGATTGTATGATTATTTAACATTTCTTAGTGTGGATCTGAACATTTCACCTTGGTTTATCCACATTAAGGTCTGGAACTACCTGGACTTCCAGGAGCATCTTCTGGTCATTTTTGTGTATTTGGATTCATGTAGAATCATAGAATAATAGAGTAGAAAAGACGACATTGGCCATCTAGTCCAACCCCCAAGATGCAGGAAAAACACAAAGTACCTCTGAGAGATGGCCGTCCAGTCTCTGTTTAAAAGCTTCCAAGGAAGGAGCTTCCACCACACTCCAAGGCAGAGAATTCCACTGCTGAATAGCTCTTATAGTCAGGAAGTTCTTCCTAATGTTCAGGTGGTTTTCAGGGCAATAAAAAACAAGCTTGCACCCTCTTCCCTCTTGTAGACAAGCCCCAAGAATAACTTTTCCAACTGAATCTGAAGGCAAGTTGGCTTTCGGTTCAAACATCAATAACACCCAATTCTGGAGCATTCCCCAACTGCCTTTAGTGTGAATCTCAATTATCCACCCCAGTTTAGCCTGTGTTAGGGACCAGAAGTCATTGGACATTATGTTGACTTATAGTAGAAACTTTTGGTCTGCTTCAGGTTTCAGTGGTAATGTAGCTACACCCCCCAAAATAACTTTTCCAGCTAAGTCTGAAGGCAAGTTGGCTCTGTGTAGGAACATCAATAATACCCAATCTCATTTTACACACTGACTTAATGGATGGAAATAGAAATAATGTATTATGACAAACTCCTTGAATGACTGCAGAAGATTACCTACACAGTCTGCTTTCCTTCCACGGCTGGCTATCAAATGTTGGATAAGAAGCAGATTAAGACCTTCTTTGCATGTTAACAAAAGTAAATGGGAAAATGTCAGATGGCTAAGCTCTGGATATAGCAAGCAACAAAATGAGTGGATAATTTCCCCAATAGCTATTTCTGATTAATATGTGGGGTTTTTTTGCTGATGCTAAACTTGAACAAGGTATGAGGGATCAAATTAGATGGTATTTTGGAGATCTCTCAATTTCTTTCTCCCCCAGTGAAAAGTATCAATGGGAGTGGCACTGAAATAAGGAAAAATTAAATTATCTCTATTATTTCAGTATGACCCCTGCATTGGTGAAACAGTTGCTCCCAAATTCAGGTACCCATATCTGAAAAATGCATTATCTCTAGGTATTTTAGGTCTTCCAGTATGATTCTATGATATGCTTCTGCTAGAGATAGATCAGGCATGGGCAAACTTTGGACTTCTGCTCCCACAATTTCTAACAGCCCACCGGGTATGGGGGGTTATACTGTATTTACTATTTAATCCACCTATTTGCCCTGTGAGAGAAAGCATACAGCTACCATGTCTATATGATTCAAAGCCAGCAAAATTAGACTCTCAAATTGCAGTCTGGGAAGCAAAAACAAATCTTTATTGGATGGCACCGCAAATGATAATTTGTGTTAAACTACAAATAAAAAGTCAAACTGCATGTGATGTGGAGGAGATAACACTAGATATCCCAATAAATTACTGATTAAGCTGACTTAGTGTGCATCTGTTTGGAAGCTTCAAATGGTCCAACGGTGGCAGCCAGATTGCTCACTGGAGCAACGCTCAAGGAGCGTACAACTCCCTTATTACGCCAGTTCCACTGGCTGCCAGTTTGCTACAGAGCACATTTCAAAGTGCTGGCTTTAGCCAATAAAGCCCTAAACGGTTCTGGCCCAGCTTCCCTGTCTGAATATATATCTCTCTAGGTGTTTAAAATCATCTGGGGAGGCCCTGTTCTTGGTCCCACCTTCTTCGCAGGTGCAACTGGCGGGGACGAGAGACAGGGCTTTCTCAGTGGTGGCCCCTCGGCTGTGGAACTCCCTGCTTAGGAATATTAGATCAACCCTTTCCCTTCTGACTTTCCGCAGTAAAGTGAAAACATGTCTTTTTGAACCAGCCTTTGGGAACCTAGTGCAATAGATAAACATGGAACTATGTGAACTTGAATACTGGATTGGCTTAGACAATGTTTTTGGGACAATGAGGCTAATAGTGAAGGTAGTAGTTTTATATGTTTTTAAAGTTTTTAATGTACGTAATTTATCATTCTGTTTTAAAAGTTTGTTGTAATTTTACATTGTTTTAATGGCATTTAATAGCTGCCTATGTTGTAAAGCCACCTTGAGTCACTTTCAGGTTTGAGAAAGGAGGAGAAGAAATATCGGAAATAATAAATAAATAAATCTGCAGTAAACTGCTCTTCTATAGCAGTTTGGTTCCCATAGAAATTTTCGGTTTTATCCTGTGGGAGCCTGGGATTTAGAGTTTGCTGCAGTCCTTAGAATTTTCTGTGGGAGAACTCTAATGTACCCTCCAGACTACATATTCTAGAATTCTAAAATTCACATTAAATTTGAAATATCATTCCTGTCCAATAGAACCGAGAGTGGTGTACCACCACTAAAATATAATCTTAGGCTGGCATTTCCATTGCCATCCCAGGAGTAAGAGATGCCTTGAGTCTGAAGTTGTGTCACTCTTACTGTGTTCTTGCCAGAAAAACATTTAATTGCCAAAAAGAAAAAAGACTGAAGCATACAATTTTTTTGAGCTACTGACACCGTTATCTTTCTCATAATCAAGATCCTTTAATGCTTTGAAACACATGTATTTTAAAAAGAGTCAAATTAAATACATATATTCATGCTACATTTCTGTTGAGTAGGCATTTAGCAGAAAGCCATGGAAAATTAGAAAGCTTATTCCAAATTTATTCATAAATTCAAAATCGTTCAAGGCTGCAATCATGTGATTCTCGTCCAACATACTCCAGTTACCTCTCGCAAGAGGAAATGATACACGTGTTTTGGGGTTAAAAGTAGTTCAGCTTTCTTTGACTAATTGTTTCCATGCCTAGCTAATTCTCAATCTCCCTGGTGAGACTGCCAAGACGTGTGCCAATTAATGTCAGTTGCAGATGGGGATTTTATTATATGAACTACAAGATGCTGGAGCTCATATCGCAAAACATTTTGAAGCAGATCACCAAACATCCAATTCATGCCCCCTTTTTTCTCTCATCATTTGACTTGGATGCTCATAGCCTTAGAAGGTTACAAAGCTTATTCTGTTCTATGTCTAGACTCCTCTCAGTGACTATGGTCCCTTTTTGGTTTTTGCTTCAAAGCATTGAAATGACTACAGTTGGTTTTCCAAATTTGCAGGCTTAAGTTTTGCAGATTTGATTATTTGTGGATTTTATGAATATGTTCTCTCTAAGAATCTCTAGGTCCATGACTCTATGGCAGTGGTTCTCAACCTGGGGTCCCCAGATGTTTTTGGCCTTCAAGTCCCAGAAATCCTAACAGCTGGTAAACTGGCTGGGATTTCTGGGAGTTGTAGGCCAAAAACATTTGGGGACCCCAGGTTGAGAACCACTGCTCTATGGTTAGCTTTAGAGTTGCTTTGGAAGATCAAGAGATTCTTGATCTTCTATTTCTCCTCAAATCAAGCTTTCTATTCTGTGTATCATATTTGGAGCATGTCTTAATTGGTTAGCAATATAGTATAAATCAATGTTTGGAATACCTAATCCTCCTTCTTTCTGGAATAGATACCATAACTTTTTATTTATTCTTGGTCTTTTATCTCCATTACAAAATTTATTTAGAATCTTTTGCCATTTTTACAATTCTCCCTGCGATAATTCTATTGGTACCATCCATGGTCTATATCTCTAAGGTGTTGACCATCAAATTATGCTGGAGGATCACAATTTGAAACAGCTGCTTAACAGTGACAATTACATTATGCTGAAGGACCTACAAAGGTCTTCTTGACGATGACCATCAAATTATGGTGGAGGACCGATAAATGCTTAGAGAAGTGTTCTCTCTTGGAATCTTTTGATCATCCAAAACAACACTTTGGTCACCCTCTGGCAGAAGTTCACCATAGAATCGTGCTGTAGGATCTAGCGATCCCTAGAGAGGTGTATAAAATTATGTTGTGATTTTTTAAATAAAAAATACGCAAGTTTCCATTTTTGCACAGAAAAATCTATACCTCTAAACCTAGCAAATTAGGGTGCCATGTTGTTTAATATGGCTTCTTAGCATGCCACAAAGACAGTTTTGGGGCCATCTTAGAAACTCAAACTGTGTCTTCTCTCTAACACCATTTAGCTCTGCCAAGGAAGTAGTGAAATGCATTAGTGGTTCTGGTTAAAGTAGGCTTTAATTGTACAGATAGTTGCTTAGAAAACCTAATTTTATCGTCATGTAACTTGTCCAACTAGCTAAACTTGAGACTTCAGACTTAGCTGGTTTGAGCTGGATCTCAAAAACTTGTTCTATAGCCCTACGTATGTTTTTAGCCTACATCAGCCATAGCCAGAGTAACCAATGATGAAATGCTTTGGGAAATAACTTATTACAATAACTTCTGGAGGGCCACAATTACCATCTTCTGGGATACATGTATGGGGAAGAGCCACCCTATGTGTTTCAGAAATTTCAGGCACGTTGTTATGATTTGGGAAAGGCCTGTATGGCAGCGACAGGAATATTGTGACAATAATAATGCAAAAAGAAAAACTTCCTCACAAGAGATGTTGTAATTATGTCAAAGGCAAAAGTGTCCACAGAGGGAACCAGGGAATATGTGTTAGTCTGTTAAAAATCATCTATACAAGCCCATATTTTATTTCAGAGCTACTCTCTGAGTTGTTGGACTGCAGTTCCCACAACATAAGCCCTAATGACAAGGTTTTATAGTGGTTATAGTTCAACTACATTAGGAGAGCAACTGGTTCTTTTTTTTTTCTCCCTCAGGGTGCATCTACACAATGGAATTAATGCATTTTGACACTATTACAATTGTCATGGTTCAGTTATATGGAACCAGGAAAGTTATAATTTGTTGAGGCACCACCACTTTTGGGCAGAGAAGGTTGAAGATCTTGCTAAACACCAACTTCCAGAATCCCATAGCACTGAGCTATGGTGGTGTGAAACTACATTAATTTTATAGTGTAGAAACCCCAAGAAATGTAAAATACCCTCAACATTGCTAGGTTTCCATTGATTCACTTCTCAAATCCAAATCTCCTTCCTGTCCTGAGTCCATCTTTATGTAAAGAGTTAATCCCACCCAACTTGACAATTATACCTTCGCTTACACAAGCTGGAAGGAACAATACTTTGTTCCTTGAATACTGAACATTCTGTCACTATAAGCTTGCTCCGCGTGGGAGGCCTTCCGTCACTGCCACAAGTAAGAAGAAGAAGCAATGTAGATGTTACTTTTCAGCCAGCAAATGTGCGGCAATCTATTGTCCATGGACCTCATTCAGGTTTCAATGGATGTTTGTAGGATTTGCAATCTCTGATGCACGAAAAGCGACCTCTTAACATTATCATGTCCCAGATAAGAGTCACGTCTGTCTGCTGCAGGAAAAGTGACATTTATATACTACTTTAAAGACTAAGAAATTTAATTCAGCATAAATCTTTGACATTTGCCTGAAAGGGTAGAAAAATGACTAGACAATGCAAAGGGTTCTAGGTCTACTGAAGCATAGGATTTTGAAAAGGTTTTTTTTGTATCAAATTTATTTATTTATTTATTTATTTACTTTACTTTACTTTACTTGTATACCACAGTTTCTCAGCCCAACAGGCGACTCAACGCGGTTTACAACAAGAATAAGAATCAAGCCTCTAAATCCCATCGACGGCAGCCACTGGACATATTGGTTGAGAGATTCAAAGTCTAAAAGGATCCACTGCCTTTAAAAACCATCCAATAAAACATTTAAGGGCAATGTAGACACATTTGACCTGGCAGATATTTTCTTCTTGGTCTTTATGAAAGGCTTCTGTAAAGACCCATAGTTATGATTCTTGTGAAAACTAAACAGATATGGAATAAAATGAAAATGTCTCTGTTATGGTGATGTGCCTCTGCATACCAGTTGCCAGGGGGTGCAAGATGGGTGGTTTAGATGTGATGTCTGTGTGATTCAACCTGGCTCTTCTTATGTTTTTATGATTGGCTTTTATTATGATAATATGTGACAACTGGAAACTGAGAAAGGAAACCCAATGGAGACTTAAATTAATACAATCTAAGTTTACTGATCAATTCTAGTTCAAATTATTTCACCCCATTCTGACCGTTATGTAAAACCTGAGTGAGAAAAACATTCTGGTGTACATCCAGATTTCTGACTGACTAAACGCTTTGGAGGGTGACATCTCTTTTCCCAGGCAAACTGCAGAGATAAATAAGGTTATGTATTCAGTGTCCATGTCTTGATGCGTCAGTAGTGATTTCCAATATTGTTTGCCCATTGGCCCTTTTGCCATAGCAATGAAGGAGACTGTTTACATATATTGGTGTCCTGAATTGACATGGCCAGTGGTTTAGGGCCAAACGCTGTCAGTTCTGTACCTTTTAACAAGTAATTGATTTCAGAATGCAATGATTCATCTGTCTGCAAGTTGTGTCCATTGGAAAGGGGTGTTTTTAAATAAAGAAATAATAAGTCTTATGCAGATATGCTTTGTATGACAATATTTGAGAGGGAGAAAGCGAGAGAGAGATTCCTGTTATTTAGTACACTGCAAACTAATGCAAGCTGAAAGATTGTAAGTATATTTTAATAGTATGAGGTGGGGAACCAATTAAGCAAGAACTGTTCCCCATTGAGAAGTTGATTATTTCGTTAGGAACTTACATTTCCATGTGACTGGTTCTCTCTTCTCCAGCCTTCCTTATTGATTCTTCTTGTCCATTTAAAAGTGAGCAGGGCTGGCATTGAATGCTAGCCTGTCGGCCAGCTTCCCGTCTCCCCAGTCCGCTTACTGCAGTGTTTTACCAGACCCACTCGATTCCTACCCTTGAGGGGAAAGAATCTTATGAGGCCATCGGTGCCACTGCTTGGTTTAGCGACCCTAGGACCTTGATCTGTCCAGGGGTGGGGGCGAAATCGGCCACCAACTGGAGGAGTGATTGGTGCTCTTCGGAGCTCTCAAAGCACCCGTCCTGCCGCCATCATGGCTCACCCGGAATTTCTCAAGTTTCGTGACAATGATTTTAACTTTCTTATGGAAGGTCAGGAGGGAGGGGGCTGATTTGTTATCTCTGGGGAGGGAATTCCACAGCCGGGGGGCCACCACTGAGAAGGCTCTGTCTGTCATCCCCACCAATTGCGCCTGTGAGGAATGCGGGACTGAGAGCAGGGCCTCCCCATGTGATCTTAAACTCTAAGATGGGTCGTAGGAGGAGATACATTCAGACAGATAAACTGGGCCTGAACCATTTAGGACTTTTATAGGCTAAAGCCAGTACTTTGAATTGTGCTCGATAGCCGATGGGCAGCAAATGGAGCTGACATAACATGGGGGTCATATGCTCCCTGAACGCTGCTCCAGTGAGCAATCTGGCTGCTGCTCACTTACAAAAACAAAATACCCATCCTTCCACATTCTAATCACTATTGCACACCCCCTAATGTGGACACCAAGTATGCAGGTTGATTGTAATGGCTTTTGCTGGCTTCCACATTTTCAGCCTCCCTTTCAATTAGTGGCTTGTGTATTATTCATGCATTGAAGATGAAACATGCAAGCAATATGTTTGGGCAATCGCTGACATGCTGCATAGCTGCAGGGGGAAAATGAGGATTCAATTTCAGCAAGTGTATCAAAATGTCATCACATTGTGTCATGACAAACTAGAAACACTCACATCGATGTGACGATTCATCTTGTCCTGCTTCTGACAAAGCACAATATGAACATTTTGTGCCCTGAGTTCAGCATTTGACTTTTTCTTGAATGCCTCCTGGTCAGAGCTTGGGGAAAGACTGAGCAGTTTCACAGCCAGACTTGATGATCTGCTGGTGGGATTTTTAGTACTACCCTCCAAAAAGTATATTTTCAAAGCTCTACTCCTACTAGGTTCAGCTATAATTCTGTAAGGAAACTAAAAGCTGAATTCATTGCATATTCTTAACCCAATGTCTGGTTTTTTTTTTAAAAAAAACCAAAGGAATGTGTTGATTTGAACATTGTTTATACACAATGCTGAGGGTCAAACTACATATTAATGGAAATTAGGTATGCAAAGAATGCTTGCTACTGTTCCAACCACATACCCTGTCAGCAAAATGATTTATGTGTATGATTTTTTTTTTAATTTTGTGATTTTTTAAAAATCCTGTTTTGGACCAAAATGCCTGGTTTTGTTTAAAACTTCTGCAAAACCTGCAACATTTTGCACAGATAACGCATTGTGCAATGATTTTCAAAATCTGATCAATGCACAAGAACTGTGGCACACTCACCTAGATGAGGGAAGCTTTTGAAATACTTCATTTTTGCATGCAAGAATGAAATAATCATTGACACTACTGAAGGGAGGACAAATTGGTTCCTGTGATGAACCAATTTTTTTTCCCATAAAGGGAAACCTTCAGAAATGCATCTCTACAATCAGAGTTGCAAATTAAACTGCCATTTACTGTATATACTCAAGTATAAGCCTAGTTTTTCAGCCTTTTTTAGGGCGGAAAAAGCCCCCCTCAGCTTATACTTGAGTGAGAGTCCTGGCGGAAGGTGTGGGGATGAAAAAGGCCTTTCTTTCAGCCCCACGTCTTCTCACCAGGACCCTCACTTCTCTGCACAGCAACCCAGCTCTCTCATCTCTCTTGCGCTTGCCTTCCTCTTCACCTCTCTCTTGTACTTGCCTTCCTTCTTCTCACCCTCTCTTGTGTGCCTTGCTTCCTCTCCTCTCTTTCTCGGTGGCCCTGCCCTCCAAAGTGGGAGAGAAAGGGGCACATTACTTTTGCCCTTCTCCTTTGCAAAGGCAGCAGCTCCTCAGAAGCGGTGTCTCCTTATTGATTCCGGAGCATGATGTATGGAGTGTTGGTGGTAGAAGGGGAGAAAGAAGGAAGGAATGGGAGAAAGAAGGAAGGAAAAGAGGGGGAGAGAAGGAGCAAGAAAAGGGAGGAAGGGAGGAAAAGAGATGGGAGGGAAGTTAGGGGAAAAGGAAAGATGGGAAAGAAGGAATGGAAGAGAAGGAAAGAAAGAAAGAAAGAAAGAAAGAAAGAAAGGAACAAAGGAGGGAAAGAAATCCTCCTCTTAACATTCTATACTGGGGTATTTCCTACTTTTCCAGTCCCCCTTTCCATCCCAACCTTTCCCAGTTGCCAACCCTCTCTTTCACACCTCAGTCATTCCCCCTTCCCACCCCAATCTGTCCTACTTTTCTAGCCACCCCTTTTACACCTCTTTTCCCCACTTTTTCAACCACCCCTTCCCATTCCAATGTTTTCATGTTTCCAGTCCTTCTTTCCCACCCTATTCCCACGCCAGTCTTTCCTACTTTTCCTTATTCATATACACACAACATATCCCCAAAACGTACAGTTAAAATAAACTATGGTGATTATTGGAAGGATACATAAGCACATTTACATTGAAGAAGGTTAGAATAATGGTTTAATCAGAGTTGGACAGTCTTGTCTTAAATTACAGTTTTATGTAAATATTCAAAAACATTTAACCTACTGATGCCTCAATTAATGTAATTGTATAGCCATCATTTTTTATTTTTGAAATTTATCCTCGGCTTATCTTCAAGTCAATAAGTTTTCCCATTTTTTTCATGGTAAAATTAGGTGTCTTGGCTTATATTCGGGTTGGCTTATGCTCGAGTATATACGGTACTTTCCAACAAAACAAAGCATACTGAAACCATGATACAGGCATGAGAAAATCACATGTGCATGTCTTTCACCACTTGAGGGACCACCTCTTCCAAATGTGCATTCAATATTGTGTACTTTGAAACTTAGGCTGGATCTACACTGCTATATGATGTAGTTTGAATTGCATTGGACCTCATTGCATGTGTCTATACTGCCCATATAATGCAGTTCAAACTATATTATATAGTGATGTAGATCCAGCCATTTTTCTGCTTTTACCCCGATAATATGTTAGGTGATACCCAGAGCCACTAAAAGTTGATCAAGGTAATTGATCATGAAGTTGAGAAACAGTACATAAACAGGAAGTGTAGCTATAGACAAAGCAAAATGAGTTCCTTGCCTCTCATAGAATCATAGAGTTGGAAGAGACCTTGTGGGCCATCCAATCCAACCCCCCTGCCAAGAAGCAGGAAAATTGCATTCAAAGCATCCCCAACAGATGGCCATCCAGCCTCTGTTTAATAGCCACCAAAGAAGGAGCCTCCATCACACTCTGTGGCAGAGAGTTCCACTGCTGAACAGCTTTCACCGTTAGGAAGTTCTTCTTCATGTTCAGGTGGAATCTCCTTTCTTGTAGTTTGAAGCCACTGTTCTGCATCCTAGTCTCCAGGGTAGCAGAAAACAAGCTTGTTCTCTCCTCCCTATGACTTCCCCTCAAAGATTTATACATCTCCATAAGCATTCTACTCATCCAATGGGGTTTTCCTTCAACCCCTTAATTCTCAGCATTGCAGCAACTTAAAACTTCAGTTAAATATTTAGAAATACTGTAGCCCTCCAATTTTATGGTTGTTACTGGTGCAGAACCTCCACAAAAGTGAAAAAACATTAAAAATCTGTTTCTTTTAACTTGAAAAAACATCTAGGAATCACTAAGTCCTCCACCATGACTCTGTGATCAACATCTAGCAAAAGCTGACCACAGAGCCATGTTGTAGGACTTTGAGATTTCTAGAGGGAATTACTCAAACCCACTGGTAATCATATTGAGAAAAGTTACCAATGTGGAAGACTGACTACAACGTTTAGGCATTGAAAGAAAGCAGGGGGCACAGTTACCAAGAACAGGCAAGTGTAGCAAATCTGAGCCTCAGGTGACAACTATTATCTATATCTCTCTCCCTAAAGTGCATAACTTTTTGGAACTGAACAGAAATTCTTTTGGAGTAGGAATTCTTATAGAGATACAATGTCTTCATTTTGCGCCTCTTCTCTAGCTACACTCTTGACACAATCTTTTTTTCTACACCAAGGAACTCTGACCTCAAGGAATGTGTTTTCTCAACAGATGCTGTCATCAGAGTGTTTGTTGCCAGGCTTGTACAAAACATCAATTCCTGTAAAAACAATAATCTCATGTAGTAAGCTCATTGCACTGCAATAAATTTTGTTAACCTCCCTTTCCAAGCATACTGCCAATAATAAGGCATCTTGCAACGACCTAAAGGATAGTATTCTTGGAATCTCATCCATTACGCATTCTATAATATATGTGAGGTTGCTTTATAGCTGTGGGAGACATTAGATTGTCATTGAGCAGCCAGTGATTTCCACCCGTGGGCTCTTGTATCATTTGACTTTAACTCCCATCATCCCTATCCAACATGTTCAGTGGTTAGTGATAGAGATAAGAAGAAAGGGGTATTTCTTTTTTCCCTTTGGTGCAGAGTCTGGGCCATATGTACCAAGGCTGGAGTGGCTGAGGGGAAAAAGGAAATGGCCTGAGGCTGTTAGGAATTGTGGGAGTTTAAGTCCAAAACACCTGGAGGGCTGAAGTTTGCCCATGCCTGTGTTAGACTGTTTGTCTTGAGTTAGATTGCTAGGCATTGTTTATTTTCCTGTCTAGTAATGTATCTCTTTGAAAAAAGTCTTGTATAATTTTTAAAAACTTGACTCTATGGCTGAATTACTTAAACTCAATTGCTCTATTGCTGGTACTAGAAGCTTCTGGTCTGCTGAACCGCTGCTTTACATTTTTGAATAGTTTTTCCTTTTTGGAAATTACCCCCAATAAGGTTGATTGCCCCTGCCCTACAACGACGGTTGGAGAGCATCATATCTACATTCCCAGAAGCACTAGTAACATCAAAATAGAAGAAAATTATATGAAATCAAAAGCAGATAACTTGGGTAACAGAGAGAGAATATGAGTAAAATAATAATAATAATAATAATAATAATAATAATAATAATAGCAGTTTTATTTTTGTAGCCTGCCTCCTTCTCCCTGAAGGAATTCAGGGCACCTTACACATGGCACAAAGTGCCCAAAACAACACATAAAATAAACACACAGTACAAATACAAAATAAAACCAAGAGTATATCAAACAACAATTTGAACTCAAAACAACACTCAATAACCTATAGTGTCAACTGCCGTGAAAACATAGCCAACTGTAAAAAAAGAAGAAGAGAAGGGGATAATGCAAGTTGTAGCTAAGGAACAGGGACATGGGATGAAAGTGCTGTGCTGTATCATAAATGGCATTTATTTTGATGTTGAATGTTCATGAGAAAGTAGTTGAAACATAGAAGGGTTAAGTCTCAGGCTTTTTCATGTATATAATGTGATAATAACATCACATCTGCTCTAGGAAGAAGGCCGGCCTGGCCTTTCCCCATATGTTTAGACAGGAGAATTCTGACTGGTTGCAGTCCAACATTACTAATATGATCGTCTGCAGTGCTCCAGAATTTATCTTTCAAGACATTGCATAATGCATAATGTCACAAGGAGTAGGTGCTTTTATGGACAGAAAGCAGATTGTATTCTTGGGGGGGGGGGGGGGCAGGGGAGGAATTTTCTGCTTGCTGCTACTGTGGCATTGAGGTTCATTTCATTTTATGGCTCCCTATAGATCATGAGTACCAGAGACTCTCACAAATACAATAATATACTATATTTCATAGGCAGCATGCTTTTTTTTCATTTTAGAATGGCAGGCTTAAACTGCCGTTTAATGAACAAAGATGGTAATTCCAAATTGGATACCCACCTTTCGTTTTTCAGAGGTGGCTAGATATTCAGCCGAACCCTGTTTTCTATACAATATAGAAAGTGCTTAAATGGATTTTATTTGAAGATTTTTTAATTAATCAGAGAGATTTCAATGCATTACGCCACATTTCTGAGATACGAAAAAAGTCTGGATTACTAAATTGTACATAAAATAGTTGTTCTCAGACTGGCAATATGTTTTTTTTCAGCTGAATTTAAGCAAGTCTGTATTTATTTTTCTCTGAAACTCAAGTTGAGATGGACATCATTGGCAAAAGGATCTATGGAACTCCCATGCCACCTAGTGCTTCTCTGCACCAGCCCTTTACCCCAAAGTGGACTAGAAGTTGAACCTGGATTTCCAGATTTATTTCATGTCAAAAGCATTGTATAAATAAATTAGTGCAAAACTGATAAAATAGAGTGAACGCACGTGGCTAAATAATTTTAGACCAAACTGAACAATGGTTATCGCATTGTCTGTAGCTTGAAACAGTTCTTCCTCTGTGCATCAGGCAGAGCATTGTGGTGCTGAGTTGTTTCTTCTGCTCCACAAGGTGGAGGGTTCTTCAGATTCAGAAGTGGTGTTGGAAAATTAAAAGACAACCTGGCTAAATGGCACTACCTAGAAAAAAACCCCTAGATTTCCAGATGATATCCAAGGACTTCTGGTACCGAAATCAAATTAACTTATTTTGTTAAACAGTGGACAGTACAACTGGCTCTAATAATGTATTTAGTTTGGATATGTTCAGAGAAGGAAGCTATAAAAAGAATCTTTCTAGGTTTTCTTGGTCTTCCTCTTTGCTACAAAATACATCCTTCCAAAGAAACGGGGGCTGTTGGATTGTGGTTTCATGTGGCCACAATGTAATTTGTAGGTTCACTGTATTGAAAAGATCTTGCATTGTATGATACTTAAGAGTAAACTCTTTGTATGAACAGATTAAGTTGGTAGTTGGGAGCACTGTTTCTTTTCCTTGTAGGGGGCCATTCGCAGACTATTATACATCTAGCTCAAAGATATGTATCAATTCTGATTTCAAAATATTTTAAACGTTTAAAAGTTTACAAAAGAGGATGATTGCTCCTTTCAACATTATCCATGTCTGTTTTTATTTGGTACAAAATGCCAATATTTTGTTGAGTTTTAATGGTGGGAATTCACCAATACAACTTCTAGCAATTTTTAAAAAATGGTGTTTCTAAACCCCTTGTCCTCCACCCCATGTTCTGTGCCTTCAAGTTCTTCCCAACTTATGGTGACCCTAAGGTGAATCCAGGGAGTGGGCTGAACTCCCGCTGTTAGGCCCAGCTTCTGCCAACCTAGCAATTAAAAAACATGCAAATGTGAGTAAATCAATAGGTACCACTTCAGCAGAAAGGTAATGGCACTCCATGCAGGAATGCCGGCCACATGATTTAGAGACGTTTATGGCCAACGCTGGCTTTCCGGCTTAGAAATAGAGATGAGCACCAACCCCCAGAGTAAGACATGACTACACTTAATGTCAAGGGTTACCTAAGGCGAACCTATCACAAGGTTTTTGTGGTAAGATTTGTTCAGAGGAGTCCTCTGTTTCAAGATAACCAAAGAAGAAGAGACCACCATCCTTTGAAGCAGTCTATGCTACTGCTGATTAGCTGTTAAAATAAAGAAGTTCTTCCTAATGTTTAGGGGTGATCTCTAAATTGCTTGAATCTAAAGCTGGTCGGGGGACCTGTAGCTCTGCAGATGCTGTCATATTCCTTTTCTCATCATCCCAACCAACCTGTCAGTTGTCAGGAAGTCGTAAACCCATGAACATCTGGCAGGCTTAAGGTTCCTCTAAACAGTTCTTGTGTCTAACAAAATCAAGAGCAGTATTATACTAGCCAATGCCCTATAAGGATCGTTCTTCCCAGCAATGATGTCATCGTGGTGCAACCTGATAAGTTCTCACATTACTCAGACATTATCATACATAATTAAAAAGTAAACTCTGCTTGTCAAAACTAATGACCAAAGTGCAATTTCCAAGACATTTCTGCTCAGTTGTTAGTATGTATGTGTACTCCATTTCCTTTGATCATTAGCATGGGCTTCTCATCTTCACTGTAAATTAATAAGATGCTTACAATAATTCATTTTTAGTGATGTTGGAAACTATTTTGTGTTCTAGCAAGCATGATGTGAATTTTAAGGAAAATGATTTGAAAGCTACTTTCAGACAATTTCCTACATATCAGATCCTCCTCCACGTTTTAAGAACTAATGCTTTTCCAAAGGCTGGATGCTTTCTTCACTGCTATACATCCATCTTGGGGGGCACATCTTACTGAACTCAATGGGAATTATCTGCCAGAGCTTGGAAAGTTTTTTTCTTCTTCAAAGGAGTGTTACTATTAGTTCTTACTGTTCAGAGAGTAACAAGAAAATGGCCACTCAAAGCATTTTTGCTTTCTCCAAATAGTTAAAATACCATATATATGTTTAAGTTGCTCTCATGTATAGATTGGGACCAAAATTATAGATGTTGATGTGACCCATAGATCGGTCCAAAGGATGGAAACACCACTGCCATTCAGTTCTTGTGGGTTTTTTCGGGCTATATGGCCATGTTCTAGAGGCATTTCTCCTGATGTTTCGCCACTGCCATTTCTCCATCCAGGCATCCAGAAGGCCAGAGGGTAGATGCAAGCATCCAGAAGGCCCTGAACCAGTGCCTGGCCACAATGATGGTCTGGATGAGGGCAAATAAATTGAAGTTGAATCCAGACAAGACAGAGGCACTTCTGGCCAGTCGCAAGGCTGAACAGGTTATAGGGTTACAGCTTGTGCCGGATGGGCTTACACTCCCCTTGGAGGCGCAGGTTTGCAGCTTGGGAGTCCTCCTGGACTCATCGCCGAGCCTGGAAACTCAGGTTTTGGTAGTGGCTGGGGAGCTTTTGCACAATTAAAACTTGTGTGCCAGTTGCACCCGTACCTTGGGAAGTCAGACCTGGCTATGGTGGTCCACACTTTCATTACATCTAAGATAGACTACTGCAATGCACTCTATGTGAGGTTGCCTTTGAAGACTGTTTGGAAGCTTCAAATAGTCCAGCGGGAAGCAGCCAGGTTAATAACTGGGGTGGCAAACAGGGAGTACACAAATCCCATGTTGCATCAGCTTCACTGGTTGCCAGTGTGCTACCAAGCACAATTCAAAGTGCTGGTTTTTGCCTATAAAGCCCTAAATGGCCCCTGCCCAATTTACCTGCCTGAATGCATCTCCCTCTATGAACCACCATGGAGATTAAGATTTTCCTGCTCTTGGTCCCACTACCAACGCAGGTGCTACCTCCCTTGCGAGATTAGATCAGCCCCTTCCCTCCTGTCTTTCCAAAAAATGGTAGAAACTTGGCTTTAGGACCAAGCCTTTGGGACAGCGCAATAACGCAACTATAGGAAACTTTACCCTTCTGACCGATTTTAGTATGACCTATACAGAAGTATAAAGGATGCAGATTAAATGTTACTTGATATGTTAAAAAGTAACAATATTACCAGTTGTTGTATTACTTTCAAAAGTTGTTTACCTCCTTATTATGATCAAAACTAAGGTGTTACAGATGTTGTAAGTGCAGGCACAGTATGATACTCATATATGCAGGGATCCTGTGGAAACAGTAAACCATGGATAATATTAAACTCTATTGAAATGAATGGGTTTGGCCAGAAATTAGCATAGAATTACCCTGGAGGACATCCCCAGGATTGTGTTAGGTCATCCATGAGAAACTCTGTGGCAACTTCTGGCAGAGGCATACAATAGAATTGCCTGGAGGACCTAGAACATTTCTAAAGAGGGCATATTTTGCCTGATGAAACTGCAGGACTCCCTTGAGTACGGGAGTCATACAGTAATGTATAAAAGGGAGGAGGAGAAGTGGGGAAAGGAATCTCAGTACCATTAAGACTAACAGCTTTATTTTAACATGAGCATTTGCAGCGTACAATCTACTCCCTTGGGTTCACCCTAAAGTGTTAGTTACTTCTGTTAAAAGCTCTTGTACTCTAAACGAATGCATATTGGATCAGTGCACAGCTTAATTTTTAAATTTTGCCCCTCTTTTGATTCCTGCTCCAGACGTTCATACACGAGACGTTTCACACGAGCTGAAGCTTAAACGTTATATTCACAGAGTACAAAATCAGAGTTTGTTTGAAGAAGAGCAGCAAATGCTTCCCAGTTCCACCAAGGTATCACTTACCATTCGGTTAGGCACCAACTCAAGTACATAGGACCCCAAAGCAGGTTAAGTTATTTTGTCTCCTGGTACAGGAAATCACAGAAGCCGCAATGGGATTCCATTCTGGTGGAATAGCTTTCCTTTTAATACAGCTGTGGAACTTGAGAGAAGTCAGCATACAGTGTTCCCTACTAGTTCATGGTTCGCCTATTGCGGACTCGTTGTTTCACGGGTTTTTCTCTATTATGTTAGGATGTCTCTTCTGATTGAAATGAAATCTCCAACTTTAACTTTTATTTATATAAAGAAGAGGAAGAGGAGGAGGAGGAGGAGGAGGGGAGGGGGAGCCAAGTGCTGGCAAATGGTGGGGCCAGAGGATGCCGGAGCCCCAGGAGGCAGTGGGGCCTTGCTTCCTTTGGGCTAGGAGGAGGAGGATACAGAGGAAGAGGGTGAGCCTAGGCCAGATTAGAAGAAGAGAGAAGGAGAAGGAAAAGAAGAGCGCCCCCGAGCATTTGCAGCAGGCGGCAACCGTGCAGCAGCAGCAACTCCCTCCTCCTCTGCCTCTTCCTTGGAGGCTCCTTGGGCAGCATTGACCCCATTGCCAAGGGGCTTCCGAGAAAGCGGAGGAGGAAGAAACGGAGGAGGAGGAAGTTGCTGCTGCTGCACTGTTACTGCCTGCTGCAAATGCTCAGGGGCACTCTCCTTCACTCTTCTTCTCATCCAGCCTGGGCTTCCCAAGGGGCCTCCGAGGAAGAGGAGGAGGAAGAAATGGAGGAGGAGAAGAGTGAAGGAGAAGACCAGGGCTAGATCCATGTTTGCCACCAAATCTAGCCCCATATGATGAGGTTGTTAAGATGTGTCTGAAAGTTCTCTCTCCGTGTTGTTATGCCAGTGGGTACACAAATCACATGCATATCCGTTTTCAGGCACATCTAATGCACTATCATCTTTGAGTAGAATTGACAACCAATGAGGCTGACAAGCTCTTAAAGTTTCTAATATCTTTAATGTTTTTGTAGTTTTAATATATTGTTAGCTGAATATGTTGTATTGACATTTAACCTCTTATTTATGTACTTCATCTTCAGATGGATAATGTGTTCTCCCTACTGGTTTTCTTTTAAGAGGTCCTATGAGCTCCATAGCTAGAAGTGTATAACCAAATATTTACAAAAACCCTTCCTTCTTGATGTTGGGTTAAGGTGGAGCATCTAAATCTGCCAACTTTTTCAAGTCTTTAAGGCTATTGACTGCCATCATTACATTGAGCTTTGGGTAGGGAATCACAGGATGACATTGAATGAAAAAAATAAACATATTCTATGAAAGGAACACAATAGAATTCTAATAATAAATATTTGCTTCCTTCAACTACAGATTGATCTGGAGCCAGAAGGAAGAGTGTATGTCATCATAGACCTTTCGGGCTCATCAGGTGAAGGTAAGACGGATGGATTTTACGGCATAATTTCATAAATACATGTTTTAAAGATATATTTCCTTCATCTGCATCTCTGTTTCTGTTCATTAGCTGAATGGGTAACTTTGCAAGTTCCATATAAATAACCCTCAGCTTTTGAAAAAGAGGAACAAGAAGTAAGTGTAGTAAATAGCAATTAATGTATCTGAAATAGTTTCACAGTGGAATATGTGCCTATGCTTTAAAAAATGAATGCATCGTGATATAGAATGAGTTGGTTACCATTGGTGGGCTTTTGGATTGAAATGGGAAGGTTGATATCTGCTACCGAGCACAATTCAAAATGCGGGCTTTAACCTATCCGAATATATCTCCCCCTATGAACCATCCTGGAGGTTTAAGATTGTCTGGGGAGGCCCAATCCCACCCCTCTCTCAGGCGCGACTGGTGGGCACGAGAGACAGGGCTCTCTCAGCAGTGGCCCCTTGGCCATGGAACTCCTTCCCTGGGGAAATTAGATCAGCTCCCTCCTTCCTGACCTTCAGGAAGAAAGTGAATACATGATTGTGGAACAAGCATTTGCGCAGTGATTCCCAGTGCAGCAATAACCTCTCAGTGCAATCATGAACAATGCAAATGACAATTGGAATGGCTCCCGGAATATGCTTTTGGACGTCATGATTTTAAGTAATTGTTTTAAGTGATATGTTTTAATTATGTGATTTTAAACTATATATTGTTCTATTTTTTATATGTATTCAAGGCATTTAATTGCGCCCTGAGTCCCCTTCTGGGTGAGAAGGGTGAGATATAAACGTAGTAAATAAATAAATAATAAATATACAATACATTGAAAGCATAGATCAGTTTGACCAGTGTTGAATTGAATTTACCATTCATGTTACCATGACTTCCTCCTTCCACACAATAAGAGTGGAGGAAAGAGAGGAACCTGTAGAATGAGAGGGAACAGATGAGAGGCTAGGCAAGGGCTAGATTTTAACTGCCTTTTCCTTACATTTTCAATGGCCATAGCTCTACCATTATAAATGATGTCTCTTCTGCATTGCTTATTTGGAATGACGTTATTTTCCTCTCCACCCATCCTGTCCCCAGTGTGCCAAATGATGCTGCACCATGACAGAATAATATTGAAAAAGAGAGATGTTTAGTGGAACAAAGCAGCCAGTAATATCCTCTGAGATTTGTTAGAATTTATTCCTATCACTGCCCTTCTCAGTTTAATGTGTATTTGTAGAATTTTTATAGTATTTGTGTCTTTTTAACTGTGCTGAGACCCGCCTCGAGCAGTGGGGAGAGGCGGATAAGAAACAAAATTATTATTATTGTCATGTTATCATTATTATTATGACACAAAAGCACAGCAAACGAGATATATATGCTGGATTTCATATCACAAAATCACAAATCGAACACTTCCCAAGTGTTTAGGGCTGTGTGATGTATTTTTGAATGATGTGCACAGATCCAAGTAAGGTGGCCTTTTGCAGTTGACAGATCATGATTTTGTCCATCTTTATTGTTTTCAAATGCTGGCTGAGATCTTTTGGCACAGCACCCAGTGTGCCGATTACCACTGGGACAACCTCTACTGATTTATGCCAGAGCCTTGGCAGTTCAATTTTGAGATCCTGATAATGGATGAGTCTTTCCTGTTGTTTTTTTTTTGTCAATTCGACTGTCACCTGGTATGGCAACATCAATAATCAAACTTTAATAATAATAATAATCCCCTGATGGGTGCCACCTTGTCATGGTGGGGGGCTTAACTGCTCCAAGGATGCTGAGAGCTGTGCTCGTGGTAGTGTAACTACCAGCAGGTCCAACCAAGTCAGAAAGGTCTCAGCTGAAGAGTGGAACTAAGGGCACCTAACCCATTAGCACTAAGGAGAAACGAACGAAAACCAAGTCTATACTGGCTTGGTTGTCACCCAGGATAAAAAGGACCATGGGGGGTGCTGTTGATTCTGGACATCCATTGACAAGTGGGTTACAGAATCAAAATACAAATGAACAGTCACAGAAGCAGCAGAAATATACAATGCCAGAAAACCGCACAATTACTACTACTACTACTACTACTATCATTATTTATGCCATCAAAAACTTTACTCTTCTGTACTCTGAACAATGTCTGGATATTTTAAAAATTATGAAAAATGTTTAGCATCTGAATGCCCTCTAATAAAGTTAAAGGTAAATGTTTTCTCCTGACATTTAGTCCAGCCGTGTCCGATTGGGGGTTGGTGCTCATCTCCATTTCTAAGCCAAAGAGCTGGCATTGTCCGTAGACACGTCTAAGGTCATGTGGCCAGCATGATTGCATGGAGCAGCGTTACCTTCCTGCCAGAGTGGTACCTATTGATCTACTCACATTTGCATGTTTTTGAACTGCTAGGTTGGCAGAAGCTGGGGCTAACAGCAGGAGCTTGCATCGCTTCCCAGATTCGAACCTGTGACCTTTCAATCAGCAAGTTCAGAAGCTCAGCAGGTTAACCCACTGTGTTACTGGGGGCTCCTGCCCTCTAATATGAATAGTAAATATTCTTGAATCCAAAATCTTGGAGAAATGTTGAACAATGCAAGGAACTTTTACTTTGTTTGCCTTAGACTCGACACTTTACAATCTTTGAGTGTGACTAATGCTTGAGAGTATTCATAAAAATAATTAAACCAAATGGTACATATTTTGCATTGATTCAATTGTCACGGAGATTCAATGCACTTATTGTATTTCTGTTCTGTTAATACCTTTGTTGAATACCAGTCTTTTGTGTTCGCTGCTTTCTCAGTGAGTGCATCTGTATATGAGCTACAAATTGAAATGCTCCGCCTCAACTTTCTGCCAGTCTTTGACTTTTGAAAAAGGAATGTGTTGTATTCGGAAATGAATCAATTACATTCTATTTTTGAACATGGGGTATCTACACAGCAAGAAATCACAGGGGCTGAGAATGTAAGGACAAATGGCATTTCTTACTTTTCTTAAAATGAAAGCTGCAATTTTCAGACTTTCAGAAAGAGCCCATGGTTTCCAAGTAATAGGTAATTCCCGCAAGCCTTTTTGAATGCCCACAATTTTCCTTAATTATCTTCTTAATCTTTGCATCCTTCAACTTTTTTCATCTTAAATTGCCTATGCCAACTTTGAATCTGATATAGGGGTTGTAAAGTGAATGAAAGGGCTATACCAGAATGGTAATAATGTCTATGGCAGGGAAGCATACGCTGTGATTTGCCATAACCCACCAGAACATATATTATGTTCCAGCAGTTGCTTGTTCACTCACCCACTCCTCCTTTTTCTGCTGCTCCAGGTAGGCAGCAAAACCCTGGGAGTTTTATTGAGCCCCACCTCCCAAACAAGAGTGTTTTATCTTGAGGAATATAAGGTGTTCAAATCTAATCAGCAACGAGAAAGCTTTAATGGCAACTAATGTTTTGTAAAGTTGCCTTTAAAAATGCCTTTGCTAAACTAGGGAATTTCCAGGAATATTGACTGTACTATCCTTTGTTGTACACCAGAGCAAGAACATTTCTGACCTTAAACATCACACCAGCTTGGTAAAATCAGCAAACATTTTATTGAAGTAGGCAAAGCAGTAAAATTAGCAAAAACACTAAAGTTCCAATACAAAGGTTAGTCCATGAGTTTCAAGGCAGATCAAAATCCATAGGTATAAATATCCATGAAACAAGCACAGAAATCCATGAAACAGGGCAGCATGAAAAATCCAATAGACAAATCAGGAGCTTGGCAAAAACTTGGCACATGAAACTAAGAAAACCGTTATGAAATTCCATCGTTGACTCAACTGAGGCAAGTATTTCCCATGAATCAATATAAGACTTTTCCAGATCCCAAACCCAAAAGGAAAGCATTTCTCTTGATCCTACCACCAGATAAAGGTTTCTTTTTTGTCTTTTCCTATACACGAGTTGATCTTCTTTACGCTTGAGCACTCTGTCTCTGTTTACAAAAGCCTTGCCTTCTACCTACACTCTCATTAACTTGACTCTCATTAACTTCTGCACCTCACAAATCATCTTCAGACAGTTGCTCTGAGAAAGACTATGAAGGGCCTCTCCCAAGAATGTGACCCTTTGAATCTTCCTGAAAGAGCTCGGGCCTCTCATCTGAGCTTTACTCAGGCGCAGGCAAACCCTAATCTCCATTGCCAACAGACTCAGGCCCATCATCAGGAACATCATCCCCATTCCCATCATGAACATCAGACACAATCACAGGCAGAAGAATCATAGCATCATAGAATCAAAGAGTTGGAAGAGACCTCATGGGCCATCCAGTCCAACCCCCTGCCAAGAAGCAGGAGTATTGCATTCAAATCACCCCTGACAGATGGCCATCCAGCCTCTGTTTAAAAGCTTCCAAAGAAGGAGCCTTCACCACACTCCAGGGCAGAGAGTTCCACTGCTGAACGGCTCTCACAGTCAGGAAGTTCTTCCTCATGTTCAGATGGAATCTCCTCTCTTGTAGTTTGAAGCCATTGTTTCGCGTCCTAGTCTCCAGGGAAGCAAAATCAAGCTTGCTCCCTCCTCCCCATGGCTTCCTCTCACATATTTATACATGGCTATCATATCTCCTTTCAGCCTTCTCTTCTTCAGGCTTCTTCAGGCTTCTTGTGTACATTAACGATCTTCTATATATTCAAGAAAACTATTCACAGGATTACAGACCTTAGTTGTAATTAGGCTTGCCAGGTATCCATTATTAGAAAAGATGTCCTTCATTTGAGGGCCAGAAAGCTTGTTAATTCACTGTCTGGCGTCTCTAATTATAAGGAACAGCCTCTATTTGTGGGTAAGAAGACTTTTTCCTTTTGTATAGCCTGACCAAGATTGGGGGGGGGGGGTTGTATTGTGTTTTGGGTATGTGGCCTTAGAATCCCATGCTCATTTAGTTGCACACTTTAGATTTGGAAATGTAAATTAAAGAATCCATAACACACATGAGATATACAAAAAAAAGCAGAAAGAGCCATGTATTGTTCAATACATGTATGTTCTGAGAAGTTTAGACAGAACTTAGTTTCAGGCAGAATGTGATCCCAATTGTAAACAAATATATGATGGCATTTCTTGGTGGTAAGTTTAGGTAGGTTGGTAGGTGGCGCCTCTTCCACACTCTGAGGCAGAGAGTTCCACTGCTGAACAGCTCTCACAGTCAGGAAGTTCGTGTAAGACACATCATGACTTTCTTCTATTCTGATTGGCTCAACAGGAACAGCTCACAAAGAAACCACATGTGAGATCTCTGTGTGTTGTATATTCCCAAATAGAGTAGAAGGAGCTGTGACCGACAGCCATGTAGTCCAGCTCTGTTGAAAAAACCATTATGGTGGAGCCCTTGCTGTTATGGGCATGCGAAAAAGCTGATTGAAAATGGCCAAATTAGTGCACAGGTCTAATATCTACTTCCTAATGGTGAGCACTGCCTCACATGAGTTTCAGTTGTCCCTTATTGCTGTTTTGAAAACCTGGCAATACGAGACTTGATTGTGTTCTCCAGTGATAGGGTGACTTGAGGTTACAGCACGAAAGAGCAGTGCTTATCTTTCTAGTGGAATCAAATGGAACGTGGTCCCCAATTTTGAAATCCTCACTGGAGGCCCTAATCCTTTATATTTTCCATGCTTTCAGCAGCCTTTGAAATGAAGTCTTGAAATGTCATAGTAACAGGAGCTGCACAGTCAGATTTTCTCTTGCTGTTCTGTAAATTAAAGAGAGGCCCATCACAAAGGGAAGTGAGATGAGAAAACCGGTGAACTCATCATGTGAAAATTAAACGAATGAGATCCTAAAGCCTTCGGTATTTACTCTGACCCAGTGTAGTCTTCATGCATGGCGTGGTCTAAAAGGGTTTCTAGATGTACATGCACAAGCACAGCCTCAACAGGGGAGAAGGTGTGACTGAAAAATCCCAAACAAGTAGCAGAAGGTGTCCTTTCTTAGTATGGTTACTATTCTTTTGATTGTTAGACCATCCATCAGGAAAAATAAAGTCAAAACTTTCCGGTCCATTCATGGAAATTCTAAAGTATGTCTTCTTAAATGTACAAATTCCAACCTCAGTGGTATAATATAAACAAGCATACCCCCCCCCCCCCAACTTGACAGGGACAATCCCAATTAATCCTCTGTTCATAGAATAATGGAGATGGAAGAAAACACTAGGATCATCAAGTCCAAACCCCTGATTGGAAAAAAGTGTCCCACCTTTTCAGCTTTTTCCATTTTTATGGCCCAAAATGTCATCTCTAGGGCCTGTGGAAATTTTCATAACATTTTTGGGCCCAGAAGAGGAGTTTTTTTTCTAAGCAAGAAGTGTATGCTTTTAGTATTCTTGTTATGGTTTTATATTATGTGTTAATGTTTTAAAATGTTTTATGGTGTTTTATGGTGTTTTGGGGCATTGAATTGTTGCCATTGTAAACTGCCCTGAGTCACCTAAGGGCTGAGAAGGGCAGTATACAAATATAGTAAATAAATAAATAAACCGGACACAACTTCAGGTTGCTTCCTATGGAATCCTGGAACTTGCAGCCAAAGAACTCTTGGATCTCACTACTATAAAGCCCAGAATTCCACAGAATATTGTTGTGGCAGTCAAAGTGCAATAATAGTACTGTAGAATCCTTAATCTTAAAGAAATCCTTTCCCCCATTTTATCCCCTCCTTCTTTTTCCTTTGTTTTCTAGGTTTTTTTTGTTTGTTTTTGTTTTTGTTATGTCAGGAGCAACTTGAGAAACTGCAAGTCGCTTCTGGTGTGAGAGAATTGGCCGTCTGCGAGGATGTTGCCCAGAGGACGCCTGGATGTTTTGATGTTTTACTATTCTTGTGGGAGGCTTCTCTCATGTCCCTGCAATGGGGAACTGGAGCAGATAGAGGGAGCTCTCCCGCGATTCAAGCCTGCGACCTGTCGGCCTTCAGTCCTGCCAGCACAGGGGTTTAACCGACTGCACCACTGGGGCTCCTGTTTCCTAGTAACCTTCATTTTATTTCAACAATAATCCCATTTTTTTTAAAAAAAAAATCAGGAATAAAATGAAGATTACTAAAATGAAGGTTGTTTCCTAGTAACCTTCATTTTAATTGCTTGTATTGTTGTGATTATTGCTTGTATTGTTGTGTTCCGGCTCGGCCTCATGTAAGCTGCACCGAGTCCCTTGGGGAGATGGTAGCGGGGTACAAATAAAGTATTATTATTATTATTATTATTATTATTATTATTATTCCTGATTTTGTTTAAAAAATTGGGATTATTGTTGAAAAAAATCATTTTTGTACTGGAAACTTCCCAGTCTGGATGTATTTTCTACCTTTCTCTTCCTCACAGAGGATTCATTCTTTATTTCCAAAGAGAGGGTCTTTTTTTGTGGGTTAAACCTTGCATTGAACCCTTATAGTATTTTAGCCAGTGTAAAAAAATGACAATATTCAGAATTCCTGGGCAGCATGGCTATATATTTCTTGTCTTGTAATACTTGGATCTATTATTTAAAACAGTTGTCTGTTCGGTTGGATGTCACCTCCTATCTTCCTCAATTGGTCGTACTGCCTTGGGATAATGGGACTTGTAATCTACATCAGTTGTCTTATAAAATTCTCTATTGACCCCTGTGATTGTTGATTCCAGCCTCAGTTGATCAAGAAGACTACTGAAACATACTCTCTGGATTTCCACGCTGATGATTTTTGCTATTGCTAGCCAGACATATTGAAGTGGTAATTCTGTCGATAAAGCCAAGAAGGGGGTGGGGGGAGGGAAGAAGAAAAATAGTTATGGTTCCAACTGTTCCATTAACTGTTCTTGCAATGCTGTCATCCCTCCCTCTCTCTTTTTTCCTTGCTTCTATGTTTGGCACCAGCCTCTTGTCGTATTTCATCTCAACGCATCTCCTCCTGAACGATGCTTTTCTCTGCTAGGCGCCCTGCTTCCATTAGCTTGGGCCAGAGCTGCCTACTTCGTAATCTTCGGCTCTGATTATCACTGAGTCAGCAGTTTCCCAAATAAAGCCTTTCTCCGTTCTCTTCTCTTTTGATGGAAGAGAATAGTCTGAAGAGTGTGACATTCTTGCTTCCTTGGCCCCTACTTTTCTGCTGGCAGTTGTCCCAAAAGCACATTGATTTTCCATAGTAAGCTGACTTTTCTCTGTGGTAAGCAGTTTTGTTTTCGCAGACTATGTCCATAAGACTGCTTGCCTTCCCCCTGGTGTTCTTAGAGCAATGCTTTTAAAGATGCCTCCTGGATAAAGGATGACATTTTTCTTTTGTGAATGTGATATCGAACATCTGATGGCTATGCTTTTTTAAAATAAGAGGAATAATTTCATCGTTTTCTACTCTCTCAGTGAGCCTTCTTCTATTGTCCATATCATTTGGTTATGTCTAGATTTGTGAAATCTCCCAGTTTTCCTTGCTGCGATGCTTGGGGTTTTTTTTTTTTAACAAAAACCCTCAAATTGTTTTAAACACAAATTTTATTTACAGTTTATTTACAGTATTTCTATACCGCTTTTCTCACCTGTAGGGGGACAAATTTGAAGACATTTTCATTAAATTTGTTTTGGTGATTTGAGTTATTTCATATTTTCACCAGGCTTGAGCCCAGATCCATTTTTAGCCACTCCCCTTGGCCAATCCAGCTTTCCGTTTTGTTCTGGTGCCTGTAATGGCAAGGGCTCAGCCATCAGGGCTTCCCATCTGAAAAGGGACCACGTGGTAGCCGATCACAGCTTCCCCTCTTCTATTCAGCATCATAGTTGAATCTTTTTTATTTTAGTTTATTTTCTGTTTGTTTGTTTTTTTAATTTAGTGGGACTGACTGGGAGTTGAGGACCTGAGGGAAGGTGGGTGAGGTGTGTGTGTGCGTGCACATTTGGGGGCTTGGAGAGTCACAGTTTTAGCTTCATTTTTCTCCTTCTAAAAGATAATAATTATTAATAATAGTAATCCCAGCAAGCAAAAAGAGAAGCCTACCTCTCCTCTACATTAGAAAGTAGAAACAGCTTTAAGGAAGCAAAACCCCAAGCAGAAAGGAGATTGCTATCAATTGAGAAAACAGAGGAGATTTTAAAGATATTCCAGGGAGGATAGCTCCACTGAGCTACAGGTCATTTCTCTTCCTTCCCTAGGCTGCCTTAAAATGTCTTGGAAAGCTGTGTGGCGTGCTGCTGGTGCTGGGAGAGGAAGTATGCACCTGCAGCACCTCGCCTCTGGAGCAGGAACAGTTATAAGAAGCATTAAACCCGATCACCTCTACAAACAGAAGGAAAGGGATCCAGAAAAAGTGGTATCTTAATTCTTTTTTAAATCCAGGTCTTAATGAAGGATATGAAAGCGGAGCCTGTGGGAAGTCATCCATCCAATGCGCTGAATAGGGTGCTTTCTCAACCCCATTGCTGACACCAGGGCTCCCTTGAAAGGAAGAAAGGAACAGGATGGCAGGGGAAAAGGGAGCCTTGTAAGTTCCCCATTGCTGCCAATGGGCTGGATCTAGCCACAGTTATCAGCTACAGACTGAAAAGAGCTATCCGGCTACCTATCCATTTTCAGGAGGTGCATGAAAATGAATGGTCTATTGGTATCTAGCCAGCAGAAGCAGACCGAGGTCCAGTTGAAATGTACAAGCCTAATTTGTACCAGCAGGATGCAGTGATCTAAAATGCAATTGTTAGTCCCAACTATGTCCCAAATGACAGTAAAGGTCCCAATTAATCCTCTGCCATCTCACTTTTTAGCTACTTTTAAAATGCCCCAGCTTCTCTCACCTCACCCCTTTTGTCTTCACCTTACTCCACTTGCTTACTGAGGCCCTTCTACACTGCCATATAATTCAGATTATCAAACCAGATTATCCACATTATCTGCTTTGAACTGGATTGTATGAGTCTACACTGGCATATAATCCAGTTCAAAATTGCAAACCTGGATTTTATATGGAAGTGTAGAAGGGTCCTGAGTTCAAAGGTTCAAAAGTAGTTCATATTCAACTCAGGGCCCTTCCACACAGCACTATATCTCAGAATATTAAGGCAGAAAATCCCACATTATCTGAGTGTGGACTCGGATAATCCAGTTCAAAGCAGATATTGTTGGATTTTCTGCCTTGATATTCTGGGATATAGGGTTGTGTGGAAGGGTTGTCAGTTGAAAGAACAGAGAGAAAGAGGCAAAATTTTGCCCTTCCATGTAAGCACAGAGAAAGATCAACCATTGCATCCCCCCTTAGTTTGTGTGCTCCTCCCCCTTGATTATGTTGGTCATGTTGTCACACACTTATTTCAAAGTGCAAAAGTAGCTTGCACTCAGTGAACTCACCACAAAGAAGAGGGGAGGAGGGAACACAATATTTTCCTTCCCTGTAGCCTCTCCTAGTTATTTCCTCAATACGATTTTTTTCCAGCTTGGCCATGCTCTGATGTTACCTGGCCTCTTGTTTCATTGCTTTCTTATGGAAGATGTTAATGGGTATAATGGAAATCAGTTGAATCAATGGGAACTTAATAATAATAATAATAATAATAATAATAATAATAATCTTTATTTATATCCCGCTACCATCTCCCCAAAGGGGACTCGGGGCAGCTAACATGAGGCCAAGCCCGGAATAACAATACAGCAAAATAAAATACAATGAAGCAAACATAACATCAAAATAAGATACATAAAATACCAAAATAAAATAAACAGTTACAAAATAACAAAATAAAGAAATAGAACACAGTGGGCAGCCAAAATGCACAGGATAAAACCCAGTGGGAGAATATCTTTCTGAGGGAGGAGCTCAAAAGAGGCGAACAGTGGGGTTAGGCCTTCATTAAGGGCGGGGGAAAGTGCATCATGAGGATGGAACTGCAGTTGGAACAAACAAGATATGAGATATGTGTTCACTTGCCAAAAGCACATCAGCAGAGCCAAGTTTTAAGGTCTTTCTTAAAAGCTGCTAGGTTAGGGGCTTGCCTAATCTTACTAGTTCCAAAGCCAAAGGGCCATAGCAGAGAAGGCTCTCTCCTTCATCCCTACCAATTGTACTTGTGATTCAGGTGGGAGTGAAAGGAGGGCCTCCCCAGAGGATTGAAGAGATCATGCGGATTTATGGAAGGAGATGCGGTCACGAAGGTAGGCGGGTCCCAAACCATTCAGGGCTTTGTAGATGATAACCTGCACCTTGAATTGGGACTGGAAGATGAACAGCAGCCAATGGAGCTCCTTAAACAGGGAGCTCCATTGGCTGTAATTCATTCCAGTTAGCAGTTTGGCCACCGAACTTAGCAAGCCAACTGCCATGCATTAATGCTATGGAATAATGGGACTTGTAGTTTTACAAAATTTTAACTTCCTCTGCCAATGAGTGCTGATACCATATGAAATTACAACTCCTAGGATTCCTTAGCATTAAGCCATGGCAGTTAATTCTGGGGTAGAGCCAGGCAAGGAGAGCTTTCAGAGCTGGCTCTTGTATTCTAGAAGTTGTAGCCCAGAAAACAAACATTTCCAGATTCTCTTTTTCTTGCAGACCTTTGTGTCCAGACAAAGCATTGAACAAGCCTCCTGTTTGATTGCATAATTTTTTGTGGCCAGGTCCAAACTCAACGCTTGTCACCAATTTGACTCTTTATTCTAATATTTAGCCAAGCTGCAGCAAGAAGTAGTCTTGTTTCCCATACCTTGTTTGGGTATGCCTCTGGCTGTGATGGCTACGAGTTATGGCAGAGAACTCCCTTCTCTCTTAGTAGCAATTCATAAATTCTCATTTACACGTTACCAGTTGCAACCTGTTCTGTGCCAGAACAGTTTTCAATTCCAGGCCTACCCAAGAATTTTGAGTGCTAAATACTGACATGCAGTACTGCTTAACATAAGCTTTATTGGTGGTAAATGATACAGCAGATGATAGATCACAGAGAGGCATACTAACCCTGCCACTGATGCACAACCAATGGTAGAAATGGATTTCTAAATTAATTCTACCCAGATTCTCCCAGACCAGCCGTCAATGGAGTCCCTCATCTCAGATGATGGTGAAAGATGAAACAAACAAAATCAAAGTGCTTGGATATGACCCATGCATCTCCTATATCTATGAGAAGTGTGGACACAGGTTAAGAACAGGGGGAATTCACTCTCCAAGCTCATTCCCCTCCTTCATTTCCCCCCTAATTTCAAACTGCAAAGCTAATGTAAAAAGTGTCTTACAAGATCACAAATACAAATAGACTCTTGCCACTGGACGCTTGTTTATATCTGGCCAATAAGGATCACAAAACCATCTGCCTGGTGTCAGAAATCCAACGTATTACAAAACATAACTTGTCAGTTTACTGTGAAATACACTTCATATACATTCCAGCTGCAAGTCGTTCCTTTTGTTTTGGAAGGGGAGGCACCATCGATTTCTTTTCTTTCAATCCTGGATGAAAAGCCACATCATGATTCACAGCCGCTTCCTCCACTTTCCTGTGTCCTTTAGCTGTGCTTCCCAGAACTGTATATATATATATATTTTGCTCTGAGCACAGCGAACTGAGCTGGTTAATTACGTTTGTCTCGTTGCCTGCACTTCATTGAAAACAACAGTTTGGCTTTCAGCACATGAGTGGGAAGATGAAGCTGTAATAAAATATCACAGCTCTTGGGTGTAGGTGGATACCTGTGTGTCACCAAGAGTAACACATTGAAATCTCCCAGCTCCCAAGCTTGCAAGTCATGGCTTCATCCCAAGCTTTTCATTTCTGACTGTGCTTACTGAAGCATTGTCTTTCCACCACCACTTTCACTACGGGATGCTAAATATCTACGTCATGCCACAGTGAAAATAGACTTCTTCTGTCAGCTTTTAGGGGGAACACTCTCAGGATCTCATGTCAATAGAACGACCGTTTAATGGGTTCCATGTGTCCCTAATGGCACATTTCCTCCTGCCTATTCTTTTTTCTTCTTCCTCCTTTTCCTCACCACAGTGTACTTAGCATAATTGTTATATTTTGTGGGTTTTGATGAAAGGTTGCCCACTTGTTTTTGGCTCATTCAGCTAACATTCAGTTACTGAAGAATGGGATTAGTCGCAAAGCAGTCTTTTTAAAAAAGAAATTGCACAATCAAAAAACAAAAATATAGAAGGCCTGAGGTTTATTGTAAGTTCTGTAGCTGTATCAAGTGGGATAATACTCTGTATTATGTATGAAACATTTTTTTTGCATGTCATATATTTTCTCTTCTGTAATTGTAGAGGACTAGTGTGGCATTGAGCATTGGACTACAACTCTAGAGGCAAGGGTTTGATTGATTTCCCGCTCAGCCAAGGAAACCCACTGGGCAATCTTGGGTGGGCAACACACTCTCAGCCTCAGAAAACTCTGTGATAGGGTCATCTTAGGATTGCTATAAGTTGGGAACTCAGATCCTCAGCATGTGAAGCATTATAGAAGTCTGTTTCCTCAGGTGCAAGGAGTCTACAAAAGTCTATGCTACCAACTTCTTTCTCTCAAGGCTGTTCCAGACAGCACCAAATCATGTGCTTTAGTCAGGAGCAAAAAAAAAACCCCAAACCTCAGGATCTGAGAAGATGTCTAGATACAGACCTGTTGGCCCTGGGATTTCTGCATTCATTGTCCACACTTGCTTCTTTGTTGCAGATTTTGCATCCCCCAAAATGGCTGCTGTAGGACTTCCTCTGGAAATTTTGGCAGTTTTTTTTAAAAAAAAAACTTAAGTTGCAAACATACAAAGATACTAACCATTGTATAAGTTCCGTTCCTGGGTTACATAAGCTGCAGGGTCACCTGTGCAGACAGGGTGCTGTTCCTGCGTTATACATGTCTATTCCTGATTGCTCTTAGTGTGAAAAGATGTAAAAGGGTGACTAGGGCGCCACAACTTTGTCCTGGCCAGATAAAATGTGCCCTCAACACATTTCATGAAATTTCCGGCACATAAGCAAAGTTTTTGTGTTCTACTCAACTGTCAGCTTCTTTTTAGGAACCAACTAACCAGGATCAAACACCGGAAACCTGGGAACAAGCCCAGATTAAAAATCCTGTGTTTTCCAAGTCATTTGAAGATGCGGATTTTTGGCTAAACCTGAAATCTCACATTTTTTGCCAGTTGTAGTGATTGCTTCCGCATTTACAGGGAATAGCAATTGGCCACACTCCAGCTGAGAGGGCTCTTGGGATAAAGGCAATGTCTGGGAGAACCCTCAGTTACTTTGAAAAGTGCTGCAAGACTTGGTTGTGTATTTTCTGGATAGCACAGCTATGTCTTTGAACTCTTATTCTGCTAACAATGACATATATTGTAGGAAGCAGTTATGGAGGCGAAACAAATAATGAAGACAAGCACTACAGAAGATTTTCATTAGCAGTCACAGAGGTGTCATAATGCCACATTTGATTTCTGGAAGAAAATTTACAAATGTGGGAGAGCTTTGTTCGTTTGAGGACATCCTATTAAAACAAAAATATCTGTGAGATTCTGTTTTTTTTTTTTAACCATCTGGTCAACTGTTCTCTCCATTTTGGCTCATGGCTACTACTTTCTCTTTGCACTTACATTTTGGTGCTCAAACCAGAGCATTGACTTACCAAAGTCAAAATGGAATAGTTTTTAGGTTATTTCATTCAGATTTTGTAGGGATTTCAATGTACAATGTTCCCCTACTTTAGTGAGGGTGAAGGACACAGGAATCCTCATAAAAGTGGAAAAATGTAGTTAAAAATAGCTCTAGGAATGTGTAACTCTTGCTATGTCATTCTGTAGTTAACATCCACAGGAAATTGACTGTATAATTATGCTGAAGTTCTCTCTAGAAATCCCTCAGTGCTCCAGGATGGCTCTATGGTCAAATTCCACCAGAAATTGGGCACAGAGATCCACTGAAGGATCTAGAGCAGTGGTTCTCAACCTGTGGGTCCCCAGATGTTTTGGCCTTCAACTCCCAGAAATCCTAACAGCTGGTAAACTGACTGGGATTTCTGGGAGTTGTAGGACAAAACACCCGGGGACCCACAGGTTGAGAACCACTAATCTAGAGATTCTTAGAGAGAACATATTAATCAAATCTGCATTAAAATGGCTGGATACCTAGGGTTGTATAAAAGAATAATCTTGCCTGGAGCACCTCATGTTCTATCTGAAATTTCCCTTTTTGCTTGGATAATCTTTAGTGACCCTGAGCCAGATGGCAGTCAGGTACAGGATTTTCTCATGGTTGGTATCCAGTTGCATAATCAGTCCCCCCATTCTTGCTATTTTCAGTGGAAGAAAAGCTATCATAAGCAGTGAAAACCTTCCTCCTATTGAAGGAAGTGCTGATTCTTATCAGGACTGTGTTGGAGCAAAGGCTTAAAAACATACCATGCTTCCAGTTAAGTCAGTGTGACACATTTGATATCTAATTTGGATCTTAGTTATCACAACCGTTAATTATTTCTCAGAGCTAAAGAAAACATTAATTCCAATGTTTTGGGGTCATAGAATTATAGAATCATAGAGTTGAAAGAGACCTCATGGGCCATCCAGTCCAACCCCCTGCCAAGAAGCAGGAAAATTGCATTCAAAGCACCCCTGACAGATGGCCATCCAGCCTCCAAAGAAGGAGCCTCCAAAGAAGGAGCCTCCATCACAACCAGAAAGTTAAGGTGATTTTATTTCCTCAGAGTTTTGGCAACTAACTTTGTCTTGGTTTCATTTTTAGATTTTTTTTAAATTCAAAACTACATTGCTAGGGATTAATTCTATCCATATGGTTATTAAGGTAATTTATTCTCTAGTTAGTTGACTTTGGAAAGGCAAGGTATAAATATTTCAAATGTAAAGAGGGAGATTGAAATGTACTTTTCTCCAAGCTATATATTTCACAGCTTGGGTTCTTCCTGTACATCTATTCTATACTGCATTGGGTTCAATTAAACTCCAGATAAATGAGAAATCTGCTTAATTGGCACAGTTGCTAAGAAGCCTTTTCAGAAAACTGTACATTGAATGAGGAAGCAGCACATAGCCAAGCTAAACTTACCATTTCCTGACTCTTGTTCAGAGCAGTCTGCTGGCTTTTACCTAAAACATTGTCTTCTCTTTCGTACAGGTTTCCTGCTCTGCTGTTTGGGAAATTACCTGCTTCCCACACATGCTATTTTGTAAGACGATGGCAATGCTGATTAATGATTTTAATAAATCTATTCATAATATCATTTTGAGAATGTTCATTATCCATAGAATATGAGGTGTGAACCATTGTATAGTAATTCTGTAAATTCAGGCTCACCCAAGGGGGGAGAGGGAGAGAGAGAGAGAGAGAGAGTGGTGTAGTCCAACTCTACTTCTATTATGATGGGAGAAAGGAATACATTTTGACAAGGTCTTTCCCCTTGGAAGTGGACATTATGTGGGTAGAAACCACATATTTTGACTCACTTATGAAGGCATTTTTTGTCCTAGGAGCCCCCAGAGGCGCAGTGGCCTAAACCCTTGTGCCAGCAGGACTGAAGACTGATAGGTTGCAGGCTCTAATCCAGGGAGAGCGCGGATGAGGTCCCTCTATTGGCTCCAGCTCTCCATGCAGGGACATGAGAGAACCCTCCCACATGCATGGCAAAACATCAAAACATCCTGGCATCCCCTGGGCAATGTCCATGCAGACGACCAATTCTCTCACACCAGAAGTGACTTGCAGTTTCTCAAGTCGCTCCTGACACGGGAAAAAAAAACCCTTGTGTCCTGATTCTGTTTCAGGTCTCTAGAATGTTGTTGCTGATGTGGCCCAAAGTTTCTCACTAGAGAAAGGTATCTTCAAACTAAAGGTATCCGTAAGCCTTAAAGAAGCACAAAAACCTTGTGGAGAGATTGAATTAAGGAATGGACCCCACAAGCAGCCCATTTTGACTTGATTAAATTCACTGGTCATGGAACAAGGATTGAGTGACAGGAGAAAAACATGTGAAAAGTAGGTTGGGGGAGGAATTGAATAGTGTGGTTGGAAAGGGAGGATTGAGAAAGAGGCACAAAGAGGTATACAAGTGTCAATTGTTTTTATTCTGAAAATGTAGTGCATTGAAAAGCTTCCCCTCTCATACCTACACAAAAGGTATAACACAATCTCTGTTTCCTGGGGGATATTGCTGAACTTACCATGGAAATAGGATAGCATGGATACTATGGAAATAGGATACCAAACTGTATTGAAATGAATAATTTCCACCAGAAGTTGCCATGAAGGACCTAGAACCTAGAAGGTATCTAGAGTTTTGGCCTCTAGGGGTTTGCTTGGTCCTCCAGGGGAACTCTATAGTATCTAATGATGGAAATATCCTATAGGATCGCCTACGAGACCTAGAAAAAATTGGGGAACCAATTTATTAGAGCAATAACTGTTCAATAGCTGATAACCTATTCCAGTGCTTGGAAAGATTTGCCACAGGTACGTTTTTGAATAGCTTTGACTTTCCTTCATTATTATTTTCCATTCCACTGTGGCAGAGATCAGCTATTGTTCACACAATCTGGAAGGAATTAGCACCTTGTGATTGCTTGCAGGCCCTCATCTTAATGAAGAAATGTAAGACTCCATGCAGCACATCCATACAGTATTGCCATAAAACCCAGGTGGTTCCCATTTTCTGTTCCCTGCCCCCTTGCCACTTGCCATTAGAGCCAAAGGCAGAGCTTGGAGTAATTTCAATTAGAAGAAGACCTACAACTGCAATTTCTAATGGCTACAATCTGCTTTCCCTGGTTTATCATTCTCATATACATACGTACATACATACATGTATCGGTAGTCCCTGAGTTACAAACATCTGACTTACAATTGACTCATCGTTAAAAATGGGGCAGAGACAACAGGAAATGAGAGAAATGTACTGCAAGGCAGGGAAATTCACTCCTGAAAGAATTATCATGTGGTAAACGTGTCTCCTCTGGTGCTTTATCTCAAATCCTTGTTTCCACAATAAGCCAATTTTTTCAAAATCTAATTTTTACAAGGACAGAAAGTGAGCTGGAATCTTCTGAACAGAGGCACAGACAGCAAAACAAACACCACAGGGGTGTCAACCCTTCCCTATGCTGTCCAACCCTAAAGAATACATATTTTGAACTGGAGTTAAACTTAAAAATGTATCTGTTCCAACTTACATATAAATTCAATGTAAGAACAAACCTACAGAACTTATCTTGTTTGTAGTTTGGGAACTTCCTGCAGATTTGATTAATATGTATAGATTCATATACATATGAAATCAGACATCACTATTTATGGGTTTAACTTTTGCGTAGTTGATTGCCTGCAGATTTGATTAATATGTTCTCTCTGGAAATCTCTAGGTCTTCCAGTTGAACTCTGCGGTAAACCTTTGCCCTATGTTGCACTGGAAGACATAGAGATTGCTAGAGAAGTGTTATTATTATTTATTTAAAACATTTATACCCCGTTTCTTGACCTCCGCGGAGGGACTCAAAACGGCTTTCAAACTGGAAGCAATTTGATGTCAAACATAATATAAAACACATAATAAATACATCCACAAAATTATCCACAAAATTATCTCAGGCAGATGATGATGATGACGATAGGGATTTAACTATGAATAAAATAAGGGTTTTTTTTTCTTGCTCTTCAATAAAAATGTGTCCCCCATGCAACTTTCCCTCAGTCCTCAAATTTCTAACCCTGTAGAGAATGAGGCATTGAAAACCATTTCCACAAAGAACTCTTATCCAGGTCTGCCTCACTTAACAGAGCAGATGTGTTTCTGGGCCTTGCTTCTTTAACAGAAAATTTGGTACCAGAGGCAGAAATAGTATGGAAAGAATAGGGAGAAGTATCACAAAAAGAAAGAGCAGTTTAGTGTGTGTGTTTCAGCAAATGTTTTATTCTAAACTAACAAACTATGCACATGAAAAATGAGGGAACTAGGTCAGGTAAGTCTTGCAGAAGCAAGAACCCTTTTAACCTTCTAGAAATTAATTGAAAGCGTCTTTCAAAATGTGTTTCAGGTGTGACTTTTTCTTTCACTAAATTCTACTTTTCTTATGATTTCCATTTTGGTGGCCAAATACATGGATGGATCTATGCTTTTTAAAAACATGCTGGAGGGAGCTGGTGAAAAGGGGTCACTGCTGCCTCTGTGCTGTTCTCCTTTATGCTCACTAAAGGATTTTGGAGGCAGCTACTGTTTAACTTGCCTGTCTGAGGCACCTTCTACATTGCCCTTTGTCCCGGGATCTGATCCCAGATTATCTGCTTTGAACTGGATTATATGAGTCTACACTGCCATATAATCTGGGATAAACAGATAATCTGGGATCAGATCCTAAGATATAGAGCAGCATGGAAGGAGCCTCAGGCAGGCATACACAGATGTAATAGAACATCACTAGAGAGAAAAAATGTTCTTTTCAAGCTTGAACTTTGTTGTGTTGTTTACTAAAGACACACTGCTGCCACTAAACAGCAGAAGTATTTGTTTCTCCGAAACTACTTCACCACCCTCCCAGTGTTGATGCGACCAATAACCCTTCAGCGACATTCAAGACAAGAAGGAAAATGCATTCTGAGCAGCCGTAAAAAGACTTTTATTGTTATTATATTTATTTATATCCCGCTTTATCTCCCCAAAGGGGACTCAAAGCAGCTTTGTAAATAGAAACTTCATCACCAGATTCTCTTGGCAAGATTTGTTCACAGAAGGCCTGCCATGGCTTTTCCTTGGGGCTGAGAGAGTGATGCTTTCCCAAAAGTCAATGGATTTTCATGAGTGATCAAGAATTTGAACCCAAGCCTCCAAAGCGTATTGTGAAAAATGGTGGTTGGTGTCCCAACACGCAAACCACTACACCACGCATACTCTCTTTCTTTGAATCCCTAAGTTTTATTTCTAAATGCTCAACTAAAGTGTTAAGTTGATGCAATGATAGACATTTGCAGAAAAATTGATAGGGAATGCAGAATTCTTATTTGGGGACAATGCTTTCCTCTTATCTCCCCTGCTAACTATGTTTTGAGCAGATTAAGAAGGGAATCAAATAGACAGATACAATATAGTGTTAAGGCAGTGAGCAAAATGCAGCCTCTGAGTTGTTTTCTCCTGATTCCCAGGACTGCCACTTTTTGCTTAAAAAGACAAATGCTTCTTTTGGGAGTCTTCACAAGCAGTGAATCACCTTTTAAATAAGATTAATAGAGCCAGCATTGTTTAACATCAATTTTTCTACACCAAAAATGGACTTCTAGCCTCTGTGCAGCTAGAGTAAGGTTCTTAGAGGATCCTAGTGTAGTGATTTCAGCTAGGACCACAGTTAAATGGTCCCTGCCCGGCGAGCATATGCTAAACCAGATCGGCCAGGACAGAGAAACAAACTCACCAAGTTGAAGACAAGCCGTAAAGGTTTATTAAAATTCAGCCAGAAAGGATGCAAGTACAAGCAGTTTGCTTCAATGGTACAAGTATGAACACACAGAGAAATGCAAGACAACTTATAGAGTTCTTACAGCTATTCCGACTTCCCACTCCCTCCCATGATTGACTAAAAAAAGGGGCCAGCCAGGATCAGTGCCAGGATTGGCTGAGGGTTCCTTTGACTGCACATCCTACAGGTGGGGATTCCTGTGGTGGGAAGAATGGCATCCAGGGATTGTCTGTGCAAGGAGCCAATCTGCTGTCAAGAAGCTCCCTGGGAGGGCACAGCCCATGAGGAAATAATGGTGCTTGTGAAGTTTTGATTAACTCAAGTGTCCAGTTCTGTGTGAGACAAAGGTGTAAGACTCAAAAGACAAAGGTTCTGATCTTAAACAACCAAGGACTTGGTTGCCAGTATAGAAAGTTAATGAATGCACATCTCTTAAGTCTCCTCTTCCATGGGAGCAGTGGACTCTCAGCCTCAGGTTAAATTGACAAACTTTCTCAGCTTCGGCAGTTGGAAAAGAGGATTATCTATCCACATAGCCACACAATGGGTATGATAGTTATTTGGCTTGGGAAATGGCTGAAGGGACCTTGGCCATGGTCCCCTTCTCAAGAGATTGTGCAAACTGGGTCACAGAGAGTGGCTGCCTTCAAGTTACATTTTAATACATATATTTAGAGGACAGTTCATACATCTATATATATAAATCTGTTAGGTTGGTTCAACCGGACAGCAAAACTCCACAACCCCCCAATGAAACTGTACCAAAATTGCCATGCCCATAACACAACCCACAAGGTACAAACATATCTACTCAAAATGAAAAACATCACAACAACACACTCACAAAACGGCAAAACAACAAAACTCACAAACCCCCCAACGAAACTTAACCAAAATTCCCATGCCCATAACACAACCCATAAGGTACAAACATATCTACTCAAAATGAAAAACAACACAACAACACACTCACAAAACGGCAAAACAACTGAGCATGCGCATTGGTGCCCAGCCGCAAGTTTCCTGGCGCGCGCGCACACAGTCTTCCGGCCAACGTTCCCTCTGTGGAAGCCATGCCCACTCCAAGCCCCGCCGCGCTGCTTCCCGCACACCCACACCCCCTGCCGCACACACACACACAACCCCACGCTCCATCACTCCCCCCACCACACACACACACACAACCCCACGCTCCATCACTCCCCCCACCGCCACACACACACGCGCAACCTCACTCCCCCCCGCTGCCGCACACACACACGCAACCCCACGCTCCATCACTCCCCCTGCTGCCGCACACACACACGCAACCCCACGCTCCATCACTCCCCCCGCCGCCACACACACACACGCAACCCCACGCTCCATCACTCCCCTGCCCCAATCTTATCTCCTTTTACTTCACGCCACCTCCAAACCTCACCCCGCCCCTTCCTGCCCTGTCAAAATCCAGGAAAGACAGGAAGGAAGGAAGAAAGAGAAAGGGAGATAAAGAAAAGGGGGAAGGAAGGAAAGTTAGAGAAAGAAGGAAGAAGAAAAGGAAATATGGAAGGAAAGGAAAGAGAGACAGCAGAAGAGAAAGAAAAAGGGGGAAGGAAGGAAAGAGAGAGAAGGAAGAAATAAGAGACAGAGGGAGGGAAAGAAAAAGGGGGAAGGAAGGAAGGAGAGAAGGAAAGAAAAAAGGGAATAAAGGAAGGAAAGAGGGAGTGAAGGAAGGGCGAAGATGTAGAGAAAGAGGGAGGGAAGGAAAGAAGGAAAGAGAGAAGGAAGAAAAGAGACCAGAAGAGAAAGAAAAAGGGGGAAGGAAGGAAAGAGATAGAGAAGGAAGAGGAGAAGGAAAGATGGGAGGGAAGGAAGGAAGGAGGGAAAGAAGGAGAGAAAGAGGGAAGGTTGGCCACAGCAACACGTGGCGCGTAAAGGTTGTTATTTCTATGATTATTATGATGCTATTATTCCTATGAGACCCTTTTAGGGGGAATGGGAGAGGTGTCAGGTCCCGGAGGCAATGCATTGCATTATTGTTATGATGGTGGTGAAATAAAAGGAAATAAAAAGAGAAAGAAGGAAGCAAACAGGGAGGGAAGAAAGGCAAAGGAAGAAAGGGGGAGGGAATGAAGGAAAGAGAGAAGGATGAAACCAAGTAGTGAAAGAAGGAAAGAAAGAAAGAGGTAGAGAAGGAAGGAAGGAGAGAAAGGGGGAGGAAAAGGGGGAAGGAATAGGTAGGCACCTCTCTTTCATAATAGTCCAGATATCTACCTCAACTTTGATAAGTTTTACTATAGGCCACAGCAACGCGTGGCAGGGCACAGCTAGTTCTATATAAGGAATTGATACAGTACACAGTACAGAAAGATATAAATTACATAAAAATAATAAATTATTACATTTTATTTCAAGGATTAGGCACAATAAAATTCACGGGGTTCAGCTGCTGCTAGATCCATTCCGGAGCCCCTAATGCTTCGAAATTTCACAACTCCGGACTTCCGGAAAAGCTTTTTAATACTTGTAACGGTTGGTGATGGAGTGTCTTGTGGCTTAATAACACTAGGGACAGAGAATTGCCTGCTCTCCTGACCCACTGAAGTAATCCATGCCTGTTTTAAGTTAATAAATATAATCATTACTAGGATCATTTATATATAAAATCCTGTACTGTACAGTATGAGTCTTTGAGGGCTGTATTTTTACAGTTTAATGCATGAAATTGTAAACCTCCTTCCTTCATTCAACCTGTTTTTTGTCACAAGCACCTGTCAGGGCCTGGATTCTCCCCCACCCCAGACAGAAGCATCCTGTAACTGTGATAAAGAGATGGGCTGTTTTTATAGGTGCGATATACAGTCAGATGATGGAAGGTCATATCAAAAGTACTTTTACCCCAAAAGATTTAGAAAAATGGCCAGCTTACCTTCAAATCACATCATCAGACACATGTTTGCTTCCTGATAAATCTTTCTTTACATAGAGGGTGGAAAGTCTTAACCAGGAAAGATGAAATGAAGAAAACACATCATCTGGCCTAGTTGCTTGACTTACATTTACAGCAGATGAAATAACCCAGATGTAGTTTGGAGTAGTCTGCTCCAAAGCTGCCCCAGATACCATGGGAGTGCCACATGTACCTGTGAGGAAGCTGCCCAAAGCTATTTTGCAATTCAGATTGTGAACCAGTCAGTCAGCATCCATACACTGTCTTCTTGACTGCTGCCGATATCTCACAACCCAGGAACAGGTCCCCAGCAGAGCCTTGCTGGAGACATTGTGTTTAGTGGGACTACAATGGGCCATCCAATGAGAAGAGGGTAGAGCTATCTCCTCATTGAGCACATTTATGGGCACTTCACCTTGTAGCCTCACCAGATGTAGTGTCTCCAGCAAGGCTTTACCAGGTAGCTCCTTTTGGCCAAGTGAGACAGTGGCAGGCAGTTTTGTCATGTGAGTACTGAATTGCTCTGCATCCAGTTGAAGAAGTTGTCCATGTGTCAAAAAACACAATTGTCATTCTGGAGTTTCTTGGAATTTCTGGAGTAGCCTATGTGTCTTCTGGTCATGGAGTAAAGGTGAAAAGAATTGGTTACGTTGCAGGACTGGCTGTACATTGTTTGAACTGATTCTAGCAAAAGTGATGCAAGTTTTTCCCTCATGTAGACAAGAGATTAGTTAAAGCAGTACAGAAACTACAGCACAAGAAGGTGCAAAGGCTGTATTATCCTGCTCCACTTCTTAGTTCCTTCTCTTTCCTGCAAATTGTATCTCTGCAAAATTCTCATGGGCAAGTGGTGGTGATGATGTGATGTGAACCGGTAACTATAGGTGAGAAAAAGTAGCACAGATGGGACAGATGGTTTTTCTCCCTGGAGAATTCATGGTTTGGTTAACCCTCATCAAGGCAGATGGGACATTCCAGTCCCTGAGAGTCACATTTTGTGGTGGAATTCACACAGAACTAGGAAACTGTCACCTGAGGACTTGTAAACAATATCCTCGAGTTTAAATTACCTGCATTGTACCTTTTTTTTCTCAGATAAAAGAAGATGGTTGGGACCAAAAATGTCCCAACAGATCAATTGCATTTGCAATTGTTACAGGGTTTTTGTTTTGCAAAGGAAGGAGGGCCTACTTGTTTTTACAACAAATGTTCCTTTTCACATGAACATGCTTTGTTCTGGGGTTTAGTCATGGAATATCCTTAATTCTGTATCTAAAAGACCCTAATGGATGTCTCAAATATTAGACCTGTTTACAGGTATATTTAACCTGCTGATTGCAAACATTGTACCAGTTTCCCTCTATAAAATCTAGTTTTTGAGATACAGAACATGTGCTATATACCAGTCTTCATCTGCTCACCAATAAAAAATCAGTGAAGTGCAGTGAAGTTGTCAATTTTATTAATATATTTTATCTTCTCTGGTGTGGTTTTAAGTTGTGTTACATTGCTGTAGCAATGTTTGTATGCCATATCGAGTGACTATAAGGTGTGAAAACCAGAACGTCATAGTGTCAATGTTCAGCTAGTGATGACTGTAGTACAACATTATATTCATGCTCCTCAAAAGCATATTGTCAAGTTCTGCATCAAAAAGGTGCCACCAAGAACTTGGTCATGCTTCAAGGCTAGCCAGATATTTAAGCTTTTAGTCTGGAGAATGAGCCTTCAAGCTTATGAGCACAAAGCTACCAGGATGTCCAATGGATGGCTGACTAACCACTAGGTCAGCTTCATCTCTGATCACTTTCAAAACACACAATTATCGCACTTTGATATTATTTTAGCTGCTGATGTGCAATAGGGTGGCATCTTTGGGTTTTAGTTTGGGAAGTATTTAGAATTCCCTACTAAAGAGCTGTAGTGCTTCACAAAACTATAGAACCCAGAACTCTGTAGGATGCAACCATGAGAGTTAATTTCTTGTTTATTTATCGTGTCAGAAGCAAATTGAGAATACAGTTATAATGTATAAAAAACATAAAGTTAAAAACTTGATATTATACTAAATTTCTTTTGATCAGCAGCTGGCCACTTCGAGTGTCTCTGGTGTCGCTGTAAGAAGGTCCTCCATTGTGCATGTGACAGGGCTCAGGCCACATCATAGTAGGTGGTCTGTGGTTTGCTCTTCTCCACACACTCATGTTGTGGACTGCACTTTGTGGCCCCATTTCTTAAGATTGGCTCTGCAGTTTGTGGTAACCGATCACAGACTTTTCAGCACCTTCCAAGGTGCCTTGTCTTCTGTGTGCCTATGGGAGAGTTTCTCCTCTAGTATCAGCCACTGACTGAGGTTCCGGGTTTGGCCGGCTGCTTTTGGACTCTCATTTGTTGAGGTGTTCCTGCAAGTATCTCTGTAGATCTTAGAAAGCTATTGCTTGATTTAAGACATTGGCATGCTGGCTGATATCCGAACAGAGGATGGGCCAGAGATGACAATGCCTTGGTCCCTTCATTACAGGCTGCTACTTCCTGGCGGATATCAGGTGGTACAATCCCAGCTAAACAGAATAATTTCTCCAGTTCTACAAAAGAGGCCTGAGTTGAGCCTCTCCTATCTTTACGTACTTCAGAAATTACTTATCACACTTTGGCCTAACATTTCCTGGGCTCAAGTATGCTTGGATCTGATGTAATTCATCTCTCCCCTCTCCCCAATCCTTTTTTACCTCCTTTTTTGCCTGTTATGCCAGCAGAGCACTTCTGCTCATAGAAGGGTTTATTGGCAGATTTTTGAGATCAAGGTCATAGCTGCTGGCAGGATTAGTTTGGACTTAATTTGAGCACACTGTCTGTAACCAATACATCTTTGATTTAAAATTGCACTGTTCATTTCTGAACTCAAACTGGAGATTGGGAAATTCTAGACATGCAGTAAGTCTTGCCAAGTTTTCAAAATAGCAATAAAGGACAGTTGGCATATGACAAATAGGACTGATACTCAGGAAGGAACTACTAAAAAATGTTTTGTGCTCAAAATCTGAATGACAGTTGACCTAGCCATATAATTCTCTATAATAATTTACATACTGTTTATACATTCATAAATAGCATGGTGCACGTATTCCTGTCTTTAAGAACAACTCAAAAACTGGATTTTGGGGTTTCTTATTCAGTCATTAACCCTTCCCAATTATCGAATAGAGGACTTCCCTTACAGTAAAAGATACCTGATTGTTCTATAAGGGACAAGCTTTCTGGGCCTCTAATAAGAAATAACTGAACTGTGTGTCAGTGACTTTAATAATAATAATAATAATAATAATAATAATAATAATAATAATAATATCTTTATTTTTATCCCACTTTTCTCCCTAAATGGGACCCAGCAGTTCAAAACATTAAAAAAATAATACAAATCAATCATACATATAATAAAACCAACTATAAAATAAAACATAAATAAACATTTTAAAATAATTTAACATCATTTTCCATTTCACCTGGGCAATATCCTTGCAGATGTCCAGTTCTCTCACACCAGAAACAACTTGCAGTTTCTCAAGTTGCTACTAACATGAAAAAAAAATTAATTTACCTTTATAGTAGTAAGGATGTGGTAACAGTAAATGATGGAAGGCGAACCTTACTGTCATTATCATCACCATTATCCTGCCTTTTTTCTAGCTGGAGCCTGAAGGAAGCTGACAAAATGTAAAATAAATAAAGTTCAGAATTCACACCTCATTTCAGGTGATGGGTCATACCGTTCCTGTGTATTTTATAAAGTAACTGTTTTAGAAAAGTTCTTTGAGGCAATGAATAATAGTAGAGAGTTCATTCTGGAGCCTCGGAATGCTAATTGCAACTTACTCTTTTAAATGTAATACTTCAGACTTTGCCACTTGATCAACTTTTCAAATTGCTATATAATGAAAGAAAAATAAATAAATCCTGAAAAAGCATACCAGTTTACCACCACTACCACCATCACCCATCCGTTCCACCACATTACTCATTAACTGTACAGTGGCTGTATTTTGATATGTAATTGATTAACTGTCTTAATGGGTTTGCATCATTTAGAAACAATCCTCAAAAAACACTTTATCGCTCCAAGTAATTTTCCAGGCCTTTGTCACTACAGTGCTTGATACTCATGCTGACAATGTAATGGGGAATGTGATTTTCATCTGGTGTTGCTATCCTGGCAGCAGGGGCTAACTGAGTTGGCAATCAGCAGTTAAAAATGTGCCCCGGGCATGGAAAGCTGGCTCTGGTGTGAGAGCTGTGCCGTGATGTCGATATGGTTTGTAATGCATGGATTCCAACGTAGAGTTAACACAGCCTTGCTCCCTGGATTGCCAGTTCCTTTGCGTCTGGGGACATTTCTGCCATTTGACAACCAAGAAACAAGTTAGATCACTTGTCTTGACCCATCTTTTTGTAAGACGTTACAGGCCAAATTTATTTTTGTAAAACTGATTTGTGTTCCAATTAGTCTTTTTCAGCTGATTTTACAGTGCCCCGTGTTTTGTCTCTTCCCCCTTTGTTTTCACCTCATCTCTGCAACTGAATGTACTTTTTCCAAAGCAGTTGTGTTCAAAATACCTCAGTGAGAAACCAAGCAGTGTACCCTCCAGTGTAGATGTGGGGGCACATCTATATTGGCCACTTAATGCAGTTTGAAGACAGCTTGACAATGGAGTGTTTAGATCAGGGGTCCTCAAACATTTTAAACAGAGGGCCAGGTCACAGTCTCTCAAACTAGTGGAGGGCCAGATTATAATTTGAACAAAACATGGATTCCTATGCACATTGCACATATCTTATTTGTAGTGCAAAAAATATTTAAAAACAACACAATAATTAAAATGAAGAATAATTTAAACAAATATAGGATTGTTGTTGTTGTTGTTGTTGTTGTGTGCTTTCAAGTAGTTTCAGACTTAGGTTGACCCTGAACGTGGGCCGGGTAAATGCCCTTGGAGGGCCGCATCCGGCCCCCAGGCCTTAGTTTGAGGACCCCTGGTTTAGATGGTGCACGCCACAAACATGTACAGCAATGTACATTTAGTGATTAAACAGAGTAAGCATAGTTGGGGTCTACTCTGATACAGGGCCTGTAATCAGGGCCATAGCCAGAAAGGGTAAGCCACCTGGCATGGTAAAACTGATTAAGGGATGGTCACCCTGGTGCATACACAGTGTGGCAGAGGGAAGTTAAAATTCTCACAATTCCACCACAACCATGAAGATACTGCAGATATTGGATTCAGTTTGAGAATGAAATGTCTTCCAGCAGGTCATTGCAAATGTCCATATTTTGGAGGCAGGTGGGAACGGGCATGTTTGGAGACAAGGGGAAAAGGTTACAGATTCATTCCCATCCTCCAATGAGATGAGAATTGACCCTCTTCTGTAATCCTGGAGAGCCACTGTTCAGAGAAGATGGAGTGACACTAGGTCTGGGTTTCCCAAACTCTGGTCTTTCAGTGTTTTGGACTTCAACTCCCAGTATCCCAAAGCAGCAGAGGTTTCTGGGAATGGAAGTCCAAATACCCGGAGGATCCAGCATTTGGGAATCACTGCAATGGATGGACCACTGTCCTAATCTTAGCACAAGGCAACATTCAGTTGAACATAACCAAAGAATCAAAATGTGGAAGGTGTGGAGCAGTGGTTCTCAACCTGTGGGTCTCCAGATGTTTTAGCCTTCAACTCCCAACCAGGGGACCTTTTTATCGGCCGCCCCACGACTGTGGAATGACCTGCTGGAAGAATTCGGCAGCTAAATGAGCTGTCAGAATTTTAAAATCACATAAAGACCTATCTCTTCCAGCAAGCCTACCCAGACAGTCTTTAAACATGACTTTTAAGTGTCCTTTGTTTGATCTCTGTTTTGTGTGTTTGGTATGCTTTTATAGAGATACATTTTTATGGAAGTACGTTTTAGTGTGTGTATTTGTAGTGTTTTTGCTGTGCTTATGTATTTTAATTGTTTTGTAACTCACCTCGAGCCATGAGGAGATGTGGGTAAGAAATAAAGCTATTATTATTATTATTATTATTATTATTATTAAAAAGTTTGTTCAGTCACTGTGACATTTAACATTGTTATATAACAAGCCATAGTTTGAGAAAGTGGGAGTCTGAACTGAGTACAAATTGCAGCATATCATGATGAACTCAGTTGCCTGCTATTGCAACAGGTGAATGCAATGACATCACTTTGCAATGATGGCCATTAATAACAATAAGTTAATATTAACTTCTTTGCCTGCTGCTTTCGGGTAACTGTGAGCTCTTGTTGATTTTTATGCCTTGTGATATAAGTGATGAGTTTTTGCAATGCAGGCATGTCCAACAGTCAAGGGAAGAATGATAAGACTCAGGATGCAAGGTGCGTGTATTCATTCCTGACAGTTGAAAAACAGCAGTGAGAATCCTGAATAATGTTCTTTCATATTTGAAACATCCAAAAGTGCAGCAGAAGAATTAACTTCTGTAGAGATCATATGGGATCTTTGCATGAAAAAAAACCCGTTTCTTGTGCAAAGGATTGTTTTCTGTGGTACCTTCATCCAGCAGGTACATTATCATAAGATAAATTAACAATATTGTAGCTTCTAGGGATTCACATTTATAGTCATGAGTAACCAAATGTGATCTCCAAAAGTAACTGCTGCTACCTGTCAGTGCACTGACCAAAGTCTTTTTGAAGCATGGCAGATCAAGGTATGAGAAATGACATATGTGCATATGCTCTAGTTTGCAAAGTGCATTAGGATAAGCAACTGAGGCAGGACCCTGAGATGGCTCCCCAGCTGCTTGTTCTCAGAGCATTCTGCAATCAGGAATATAGTTTCCCAGTACCCAATATCCAGTGCTTTGGAAATGCTTCCAGGTTGCAAAGGGGGATTCAACCTGGAAGCACCTTGATAGAGGCAGTAGAACAAGATAGGTTCTGCAGATTTGTTCTTCAGTTGAATTGGTTTTTAAGTTGGAACAGGTACATTTTAGCGCATAACCAGCAAGATATATATAGGGGGGGGGGGGAGAGGGAGGGAGACAAAGAGCGCACTATACATACATATATATATATGGCGAGGGAGAGAGAGGGAGGGAGGCAAAGAGCGCACTACAAAGCTAGCTTTAGCTAGCATAGGGAAGGTTAACAACCTTGTAGTGTTTGTTTGGCTGTCTCTGCCCCTGTTCAGCAGATTTCACCTCACTTACTATCCCTGTGATAACTGGATTTTGAAAAAAATGTGGCTTGTTGTGGAAACAAGGATAAAAATTCATTTGGGACACCTTTTCCCCATGATAACTCCTTCAGGAGGGAATTTCCCTTCCAGGGGGTAGAGTTTTCTCACTTCCTGTTGTCTCTCCCACATTCTTAATTATGAGCCATTTATAAGTTGGATGTTTTTAACTCGAGGACTGCCTGTATATGTATCTACAATAACAGAGCTCCATTATTGTATGGTTAGCTCTCCTTATCCAGGGTTTCAACCACTTATGGCTTGAAAATATTACAAAAAAATCAGCAAGCAAACATTGGTTTTGCCATTTTATACAAGCAATACCATTTTATTATGCCATGATGATCATGACATAATAATGAAGGATTTGGTATCCACAGGGGTCCTGGAACCAAACCCCAGTGGGTACCAAGTGTCCACTGTAGTCAAGATGTCGGGCCATCTGTTTTTTGTTTTTTTGATGCAGAATAATTCCTCTGCAACGTTTTGGAAAATAAGAAGACTACATGAAGGAATATTTGTTTTGTTTTTTTCATAGCAGGAAGAAAATTATCATAATTATTTTCCCACACAAGAAGATGAAATTGTCAAGGATTTACATCCCTTGACAGTACAAACCATTCTGCAAAGTGACATTGCAACAAAGGCCACTCTTTAACCTTCCCCTTTTCTTTCAAGTTGGGTTGGATTGGTAAATGATCAAGTAAGTCAATTCCATTCAAGTGCTGTCAGTATTACTTTTTAGTCCTGTTCCATCAATGAACTATTACTGGACTGGATAAATCTTATTGGATAGAACTTGTATCAGGCAGATGCAAGTTCATAGTTCTCCGTGTTTCACCAAATGATCCTCTTTTTAGCATAAATCACAAATATAAGTGGAGTGCAGAGCACCAAATGTTGAACTAGAATTTGAGAGATCCAAGTCATAGTCTCGATAGAGCCAGGTCCTAGTCACCACTTTTTCAATTACATGGGCATAGTACCCCCATAAAAGTGAAAAGTCATGACTAAAGACTACAACTCCCAGTATCGCCATGGTGACTGAGGACTAGGGTTGCCAGACTGAACAATGAAGAAATTTTCTTTTCCTTAACTTTGGTAACTGTGTAGAAAGCCAGTGTGGTGTAGTGGTTTTGAATGTTGGACTGCAACTTTGGAGATCAGAAACCCACTGGGTGAACTTGCATGAGTCACACTCTCATCCCCAGAAAATCCTGCAACAGGCTAACATTGTAGGGTTGCCATAAGTCAGAAGTGACTTGAAGTCACACAACAACAAAGCAGAGGGATTTTCAGCAGGTGTTGGTTGTCACACAACCAAGTTTCAAGCAGCACTTACTGAAATTCCCCTTTCTATACATCCATTAAACAAATAGTAGCCATCACCAGTTTTCACTCTGGTAAACCTATGAGGCCTCTTGGGTGTTGTAGTCCAAAAAAGTAACTTTCTCAAGATCACACCAATCAGACACAGAGTAACAAATTCAAACTACAGGAAAAGGGATTCTGCTTAAATATTGGGTAAAACCTCCTGATGGATATAGCTGTTCAGCAATGGAATATGTTGCCTCCGAGTGTGGTGGAGTTTTCTTCTTTGGAGGTTTTTAAATAGGTAACAATCTGTTGGGATTACTTTGGTTGCGTGGTGGAATGGGGATGGACTGGATGGCCCTCGAGGTCTCTTTCAGCTCTATGATTCTATGGTTTGACCTAATATTTACCAGCTTCTAGTTTTTTGGCTTTGGTTTTCCAGTCATTTTCAAACTGTTTTGTTTTCATATTGGTCTGGGTGGATATTCTCATATAGAATTTGCAGAGGTCACAGTGAACTCAGCGTAATATGTCCATTAGAGGCAGCAACAATCAATATGGAGCTTCTGATCCTTTACATATATTGATGAGCTGGTGGTGCTTGGATAGTCATCAGGGAACGGAGGATTTATTTTGATACAGTCAGGATGGCTGGTGATGAGCTGTAATCAAATTAGAAGGGGAGATGTGCTGATAAGACACACAAAAAGGCCAACCATTCACACAAATGCCACATTGAGGGTAGGGAAGACCGGTATAGTAATTTGCCTTGAATCTATATAAGATTCTTCCTCTCCTTATACTCTCTCTGTGAATTAATTGACTGCATGCTACTTGTTTTTAACTTAATGTTTTATTTACTGTTTGAAACTGTTGTTATTTGTGTTTATATTTGTATGATATTGAGGATTCAAATTGTGGCCGGTTTGTAAGCCCCCCTTGGGGGTTAAGAAGGGTGGGATAGAAATATTGGAAATAAATAAAATAAATAAATACTCCTGCATTTTGAATTCAGTTTGCAACTAGATCAGTAAAATGAAGACAAAAGGTTGAAATGGGAGGAGGTCTCCTATACAGCCCAGTGGCTAGGACACACCAGTCACCCAGATCTGAATCCAACTACCTACACAAAGTTGTAACAAAATAGAATGATAACTACACATTCCCTCAAGACAAGAGGAGGTAGGGTGGAATGAAAGCTTGGAACTCAATTAGCAGAGCTCTCTCTGATCCAGTTAGCATTTTATATAGGTAAAATGCCAGACCAGATTGGAAAATTACTTGTACAGATGTGTAAATAGAACATGGTATGACCAGCAGCAACCTGAAAAGCCAAAGCTCAATTTGACCTATATTCCCCTGACTCTGTGCCCTTCAATATAGTACCTGTCATAGTAACTAATCTGGGATTATGCATGTAGCTAGACAGTTTGGAAATACATGGCAGATGAACAATGCAACCCTTTCCCTTCCATATATTTGACAGGGTGATGCATGACCCGTAGACTAGGCAGAAGAAAAGGGTTTGTAACTCCCTCTACAGGAGGACATTACTTTTCCCCAGTGTCCAGATTGACAGTACACTTTATAATTCTGGCAAATTGCATCCTCATAAGCAGATAGATGCTCTTATGCTGTATTTTTAGAGCTTAACTACTGGTGCATCTACAGCACAGAATGAATGTAGTTGTAGTTTTTCAAGATTTTTAGCTTTATTTATTATTTATTTATTGAGAACATTTATACCCCGACCTTCTCGACCTCCGAGGAGGGACTCAGGGCGGCTTCCAACAGTCAACAATTTGATGCCAACAATATAAAACACATAATAAAATACAATAAAATATAGAAAAATAGTTATACATATGCATTAAAACAGTTTGCCAGGTTAAAAACATCATCCAAATCAATCCAAATTGCGGTCAGATAAAATCTCATCTTCACCAGCTTTCTGTGCCAAATGGTGCTGGTGCTTCCCAGAATTCCATAGCATTGAACCATTGCAGTTAAAATGGTGTCAAACTGCATTCCTTCTACAGTGTAGATATACTCTTAGATTTAAAGGTAACAACTGCTGCTCTGTAGAAATATAAAGAGTAGGCAAAAAAATTTTTGAATGTTGTGAAATAGTGACGTGAAGAATCCTGAACTAATGAGATTTTTCACAATTCAGCACTTATTCCACATAAAATTCACATGTGGTTGTATTGTACAGAAAATGATATATTATTCTGTGTAGGTCGTAATATTTTTTTGATAACAATATTATATTCTGTGCAGAGAATAGTATTTTCTGCACAGAGAATGCTGTTTTGCATGCAATACAACTGGGTGTGAGTTTTGCACAGAATAAATCCTGAATTTGAAATAGTGTGAAATTAGTTGCTGCTTACTTTGAAAAAGAACAGAACAAAAATTACTTCCCATGGGTGTTTACTACCATAAGAATAGGTAGAATTCAGGCATCTGGCATGTATATAGTGCATGTTCCTAAGAAACAACGGTCAGAAGCACGCATTGCAATATGCTGTTTTCCCTTTTTGCCCCTTTTCCTGTAAACCACCCTGCTAGAAATATTTGTTTTTCAGTGCCCAAAATACAAATCTAAAAATAATTGGCCTATAAATAATTTTAGACCTTTGACCAAATCTGTCTAATGTTGATCAAAAAGTGGCAGTGCCTCCATGTGAAAATTTGGACTGAACTTTCTGTTCTGGGCCTGATGCTTATTCTGTCAATGCGATAAGAAGAAAATGGGCCAGTTTGATCATGTAGTGAAAATGTACAATAATGCATTTATTTAAAATTCTACCATTCTCCCAATACAAAAAAAATTGGCTTATACGTGAATTTTGACCCAGTACTTCTTTAATAATACTTCTAAAGAAGTATTTTAAAGCAATTCAATAATCTTTGTGTTAAAATCTTTTCTCCTACTGAGGTCACAACTGGGGCCAAGCTTTTCCCCTCTTGCTGGGCCTGGGCACTTATAGAATCATAGAATTATTATTTTTATTATTTTGGGCATTTCCATCCCTCCCTTCTCGCCTCCAAAGAGGGACTCAGGACAGCATACAGGAGACAGTCATTAGATGCCAAAAAACAATTCATTAAAACACACAGTTACAATTAATACAATTAAAACAATTATAAGCATTCAACTAAAAACCGAATAATAGAATCATCAATTTGGAAAGAGACCACATGGGCCATCTAGTCCAATCTGCCAATCAAAGTATCCCTGACAGATGGCCATCCTACCTCTGTTTAAAAGTTTCCAAGGAAGGAAGGAAAATTTTATTTTAATGCCACCTTTCCATTTTTGCAGGAGCCAAGGTGGTCTATAGCATTAAAAAAAAACAAGAAATGGACAAAGATGTATAATGATATTAAAATTAGTTGGAAATGTGAAACACACCAAGATACTTATCAACACATTTGGTGGAATGTGATCAAGCTAAAGAATATTGGAAACAAGAGATTTTAGAACCAAAATGCAATTAGGTCCAACTTTATTCCTACTAGGACTTCCAAGTGAACAAACAAAGAATTTGAATTCTAAGTTATTACATTACATGATTCTAGCTGCAAGAAAACTCTGTGCACAAAAATGGAAAAACAAAGAATTACCCTCAAGGGAAAATTGGATTATAAACACTCTGGAATTGGTGGAAATTGATAAGTTATCTTGTCTAATTAAACAGAAGGTAATAGATACTTTTCTAAAGAATGGGAACCGTTTGTACTATTCATAAGAAGAACAGACAATGTTAAAATGCTTGAGGGTTTTGAAGGTAAAATGTATATAATAATGAGGTGGTAAGGTAGAAATAGATAAGTTTTCACCATATCAGTTTAAGTAAGGAGCTGGGGAGTTTATCTCAGTTATAGTTTTTGTAGGGTTTTATTTTTTCTTTTATTATTGAGATTTTAGATGGAATAGGAGGGTTTGTTTTTAGTGTTTAGATTTAAGTGGGATATATTGGGAATATATGTAATATTTAACATAATAATTGATTTATAAATCAGTGTATCATGAAGTCTTGCCTTGCTGGAATTAAAAATAAGAAACAGTGAAAATTTGTGTTATACAAGAGTTAGTCTCCTTTCTCCTGGGATGGTAGTTACCTTTTTAAAACATCTGAATATTACACTTTACAGTTTGTAGTACAAATTATGCTCTCCTCTCCTCTCCGTCACTGAGTGAAGCCATATTTGAGTATGCCGAAATGTAACTAAAAGGAGTGTGGCTCTTATATTACAGTTGTAATATAATTGTATTATACATTTATAATAAGGCAATAATTATAAGATTTGGATTGTGCTATTTGATTGTTTCCAAACAGGATGACCCTTGTTGTGTCTTTCAGCTCTATGATTTTGTGATTCCACGAGGAATCAATATCTAGTTACATCCAATGACTGGATGTTTAGTACTCAAAGGCATAGAGGTATCCTTTTGGGGACTCTAGAATTTCAACCAACCTTATTTTATTTTTAAAAATATGTTTATTTATTTGAAAGAAGAGCTTATCATTATCTGCACTCTCACCAAATAAATCATTTACTTTAAGAATTTCCTGCCTTGGATTCTATAAGAGGTTCTGTTTTCCGTTCTGTTCCTGAACCTCCATTTCATAGGAGGAGCTTTGAGATGTAGAACAGTTTCACATTCCTTCAGAGATCTACTCATCCTTGCCCTAGGGGTACTTTGATGTGATTCTTTTAACAACTCCATTAGTCTTTTAAAAGGCCCATCATTCATGTTGTGTTGTAGCATCCATTAGCATTTTAAGAGCTGCATATAATGTACAAAGAAAATGCTTCCATTGTGTCCTTTCCCCCAAATGTTCCCCACCCTAGTTTCAGTAATAAGAGCTGCATATAATGTACAAAGAAAATGCTTCCGTTGTGTCCTTTCCCCCATATGTTCCCCACCCTAGTTTCAGTAATAGCATTTCCAATAATTATTTGATCTAGGAGGTTAGAGCTTCTTGTGTATTATCAAATGACTGAAAAGGGGATGTGGCATGGAAGCTATCATATTTATCCATCCTATTACACAAAGGAAGGAAGAAGATAATTGATATAATTGGACTAAAACTATGAGAAAGACCCTTCAGGACCAAACAGAGTCAGAGATTTGAAAACTTACTTTTGGGTTTCTGTGTAAGTAGCCTGGCCAGTGCCTTATTATCCCACAATTCATATCCTCTAGCACAGGGATTCTTAACCTGTGGGCCATGGACCACCAGTAAGCCATGAGGACAAAAATGGTCTGCAAGCTTCCTTCCATCTTTATTTATTTGTTTTACTTGTTTTATTTCTGCTCCTTTCACACCACCTGCCACTCCTTCCCTATCGCTGACCATGGCATATGTTCTGTATGAGAAACTAGAGCGTATGTGGTCTATCCAATGCAATTTTCTGAATCAGCACTCAAAACCAAATCTAAAGTTGACCAAAAACTGATTTGCAACCCTTTTGATACTAATATTGGAGAGTTGTCCTTGATTAAAGTGGCACCTGGTCAAGTGGTCCCCGGTCAAAAAAGATTGGGAACCACTGCTCTAGCAGAATCCATTGTTGATTATGTTGGTTAGAGAATTTAGGTCCTCCAGGAAGAAGACATATGGTATTTTGTGTGAGGCATATAGGTGATACCATGAATCCTGGTACCACAGGTACAAAGGGCATACTGTACTATGTTGTTGCTGCTGCATTTACTATTTAGACTACTGGAAGGAGCAGCAGATAAATACAATCATATAAACAGTTATTCAGATGATTTTTTGGAAAAGACTAGCACTTGGTGAGAGTGGAGAGTGGACTAGCACTTGGTTAGAGAGTGGAAGACAATAGCAAAAGAAGGAGACCATATAACAGGTGGAGTGACTCAACCATGGCTATGACTTTGCACCTAAGGACAGCACTTAATGATGGCTACCTTGGAGGCCTCTTATTCATAAGATCATTATAAGTTAATAATAATAATAATAATAATAACAATAACAATAGCTTTATTTATACCCCACCACCATCTCCCAGAAAGAACTTGGGGTGGCTTAAAGAAGCACATACAAGTGCCAAAGTACATAATTAAAGGTAAAATAAAGGTTGAAATGGACTTGATAGCAGTTTACAACAAATTTCAGTGATACTATACTGGCAATTATGATGGTTTCTATTTATTTCTGCTCCTCTTTGCCCTTCTCTTATTTTCTGCCAAGTGGAAAAAATTATTCAGCTCAGACATAGCATTCCTGGTCTGGTCTCCATAGAGTGCAGGAGCATGTTTTAAGCTCATGTGCCTCCCCCCCCCCCCCCCCCGACGCACGCACACATACACCGTACACACTGACTATGACAGAAGAAGGGGTATTTGTATCCAAGAGCTTCTGAGGAAGCAGGAAGGAGTCTATGTATCCCCCATCATCATAGTTACATGAATTGTCTAGGGATGAAGAAGAGAGAACAGGAGGAATATAGGCACACCATCCATAATCTTTTTGTATTGTTGTTGTCCTGGGCTGCATCCACACTGTAGAATTATGGCAGTTTGACATCATATTAATTGCCATGACTCAATACTATGGAATTTTGGGATTTGTAGTTTTTTTTAGGTATTTATTCTTTTATGTCAGAGAGCTCTGGTACCAATGCAAACTACAGAATGGAACCATTGAAGATCATGTCAAACTGCTACTTAAGAAATCTATCTGATGATTGTCAGACTTGCTAAATTTAATAGAATCATAGAGTTGGAGGAGACCACAAGAGCCATTTATTTCAACCTCCCATTCCAGGAACACAAAAACCAAAACATATTGAATTTTAACTTAGAAGTACCCTGCTTTGAGCCTTGGGGAGAGGCAGGTAAGAATTTTTATAATTATTATATTTATTTATATACCATTTTTTTTCTCTTAAAGAGACTCAAAGTGGTGAATATTAGTAAAAGCAATAGAATAGTCATTATTATTCCAAACTACAGGAAAGGAGATTCCATCTGAATATTAGGAAGAACCTCCTGACTGTGAGAGCTGTTCGGCAGTGGAACTCTCTGCCCCGGAGTGTGGTGGAGGCTCCTTCTTTGGAGGCTTTTAAGCAGAGGCTGGATGGCCGTCTGTCAGGAATGCTTATTAGACTCTTTATTTCTGAAGTCATGTTCTAGCACTCTAATCACCACACACAATCATGCCTCTTCTGAATATTACCTCTCTTTCATTTCCACCTTTACTCTCTGTTTCCCAAATGCTTTGTGTGTGGGAATCCTTAAAGAGAAGAGTAAGATTCATGAAGATGGTTTCACTTATTGGTGTCTGTAATACCACAATGAGATGCGCTCGGCTGTGTTCAGAACTGGACACAGTATTATTCTAGATGTGGTCTGACCAAAGCAGAACAGAGTGAGACTATTACTTCTCTTGATCTAGACACTACATTCTTATTGATGCTGTCTAGAATTGCATTGGCTTTTTTTACCAGCTGCATCACATCGCTGACTCATATGATATGTACTGTAAGATAGGGTTTAAAGATAATATAGGAGTGTGGGTGAATGAATTCATGCAGTTTTAAAGTGACTGACATTACAGTAAGTTAATGTGGTGATGATATATTATTTAAAGTTATTATCAACTCTGAACCTGTTCACCATCATCCTGATACTTCTGAAACTTAGGAAAAAAGTTTTGGGTATATTCATAGATGTTGCTACTACAAATGTCTCATGCAGGTTAACAGATCTTCTTATCTGTAAACCTGTTGCCAGTGTGACAAGTTCTTTCCAAGACGAAGAATGAGCTAATGTCACTTTGAGGAGATGGGGAGGGGTGTGTTTGTGTCTTAGATGCTGAAATGCAATGCTCCTAAACTCTTGGGTTATTTGCCAAGTTGCATATTGTAAAAATAGCCCGGTCTAGCTCTTGTAAGCACTCAGCCTGTCAGTGCCCCAACATGAACTAAATGTAATAGTAGACTATTGAGATATAAATATACTTAAAATAGAGAATAACAGAATTAGGGCTGCATTCAGGGTTTCAGAACTATCAGGATGGCGATGAGCAGGTTAAAGTTGACTGTATTTAAACATATTATCATTTTGTTAACCTAGGCTGATGGGAATTGCTTTTAAAAAAGGAAGCAGAGAAAACTGGGAAAATTCATAGCAGGGGGTTGCAAAGGTTCGAACCGTTGCTATAGAAATCATGTAATCAATACAAACTGAGCCGAGCACATCTCATTGTGTTATTACAGACACCAATAATTGAAACCATCTTCATGAATCTCACTCATCTCTTTAAGGACTCCCAGACACAAAGCATTTAGGAAACAGAGAGTAAAGGTGGAAATGAAATACGGATAATATTCAGAAGAGACAGGGTTGTGTGTGGTGATTAGAATGGGCAACTTGGAAGTCCCTGAACAGACTCAGAAGTGGAGTGGGCAGATCAAAAGACAACCTGGCGAAATGGCACTAGCTAAACGAATCCCACACCTTGTATGACTCGAGCAGAACAGACAACTCCACATCTGTATGCTTGTCCACTATGCTCTGCCTCATGTACAGAGGAAGAATTGTTGGAGGCTACAGACAATGCCATTGCTGTTGCCCATTTTTGGTCACAAGATATTTAGCCGGCTGTGCTCCTTCTATTTTTATAAATTTTATACTAATGTATGCAATGATTTTGATATGAAATAAATAAATAAATAAATAAAATCTCTGTCCATGCTTTTCCAAATTTAGGAACCAAAGGAGACCTTGTTTAGAATCATAATAAGTCTGTGAGGAAAGAAGCAAAAGGGTGGGGGAGAGCAAATAGAGCGATTATATGGGATTTCATCGGGGAAGATCAGAAAGATTGAAGCATATACCTTTTAATGGAAAACAAAGCAATAGTGATTTGTATTTGGATTATAGCAATGCATTTATGACTCATACGTTCTCTACTTCCCAAGAGCTTCTGTCGGCAAAAGCTGCTTTTTCATCTGTCTCTGCACTCTCTCTCTCAATCTCTTTCTCTTTTTCCTCCACAACCCTTTCCCTAAGGACATGGAGGCTTTACAAGTTGCAGCCTTATAATCTGTTGCTGGATTGTTGTTGTTTTCTTCAAAGGGTTCCTGGCAATAATATTATCACAATCTCTGGCTCCTTGTCAGATTTGATCAACATCAGAGGATTAAGGAAAAAAGATTTTACTGGGAAGCTGCTTCTTAGAAAACCCACTTTGAATATTAGAATACAATATCTGAGTAGCAACTTGTTAAGATAAGTTAGTCTCACTGCATGCTGTGAAACTTAAAATCTGGATCCCCCCTCCCTTTGTTGACTATTCACAAGTGTGGTGTGTTACTAACCAGTAGATCTTGTAGAAGGGCCAAGCAACAGAAAAAAGCTGCAGTGGGGAAAGACTGAGATGTTATTTATTCAAAAAAAGGTCTGACCCCATCCATGATTGAAAATTGAAATTATAGAACTCTGGTCTATGAAGTGCTATTAGGGACTGAACATCAAAAGCTCAGTAATTTCTTTGGCTCAATTAATTCTTCACAGTTGGATTTAGTGAGAGCAATGAATGCAATTTTGAACTGAGGGGCAGCAGTAATATCAGACAGATGTGAGTGTGGAATAGATAGCCCTGCAACAACGTAACTCAAAGTGGATAACCTTGGACTAATGCTACCCCTCTATTCTGCCTTGGTCAGACCATACCCAGAATACTGTGTCCGATACTGGGCACCGCAATTGAAGGGAGATGTTGACAAACTGGAACATGTCCAGAGGAGGGCAACTAAAATGATCAAGGGTCTGGAGAACAAACCCTAAGAGGAGCGGCTTAAAGAGCTGGGCATGTTTAGCCTTTAGAAGAGAAGGCTGAGAGGAGACATGATGAGGGCCATGTATAAATACGCGAGAGGAAGTCATAGGGTGGAGGGAGCAAATTTGTTTTCTGCTGCCCTGGAGATTAGGACGCAGAACAATGGCTTCAAGCTAGATGGAAAGGAGATTCCATCTGAACATTAGGAAGAACTTCCTAACTGTGAGAGCTGTTCAGCAGTGGAACTCTCTGCCCAGAGGGTGGTGGAGGCTCCTTCTTTGGAGGCTTTTAAACAGAAGCTGGATGGCCATCTGTTGAGGGGGCTTTGAATGTGATTTTCCTGATTCTTGGCAGCGGGTTGGATGAAGTCTCTTCCAACTCTGTGATTCTATGATTCTATGAATCCATGATACAATGGGGAAAATTTCCACTCCCCACATAGACTCCTAAAATCATAAAATAATTGAATTAGAAGCAACTGCATGGACCATCCAGTCCAACCCGCTGCCATACAGAAAAACCACAATCAAAACACCTCTGACAGATGGCCATCCAGCCTCTGTTTAAGAGCCTGCAAGGAAAGAACCTCCACCACACTCCGAGGCCCTGGTTTCCAGGGTAGCAGAAAACAAGTCAGCTTTCTCTTTCTTATGACACTCTTTCACATATTTATACATAGCTATCATATCTCTTCTCAACCTTCATGTCAGATGGTTTACAATACACTGCTTTACAACACTTAAAATGAGCAAAAATGTTCAATTAATATTATGAAGGGCTTCCCTACGTCTCATTCGTGTTCTGATTAGCACCACGTCATCTCCTGGTCCTGAAATGTATTAAGTACTATGTGAGGACTTGTTGTGACTGGTTAGTGAGCTGTTAGATCAGGCTGTGGCACAGTTAGTTAGTAGCCAGCTGCATTAAATCAGTACTGACCAAGAGGGTATAAGTTTGAAGCCAGTCCGGGTCAGAGTGAGCTCCCAGCCATTAGTAGTCTAACTTGCTATTGACCTATGCAGCCCAAAAGACAGTTGCATCTGTCAAGTAGGAAATTTAGGTACTGCTTTATGCAGGTAGGCTAATTTACGATGCCATAAACCCTTCCAGCAGCATGCAGAAGAATGAGGAAGTACTCCACCAAAGGACCCGGTGTCACATGTGGACAATAAAGCTGCAGCTTCCCCTGTGGCTGGAATTGAGCATATCCTCATGAAGCTGGAAAAGCTGGAATGTTAACTTGCCTCTGTGTCTGTCTATATATGTTGTATGTCTAATTGAATGTTTACCATGTATACGTATATTATAATCTGCCCTGAGTCCCCTGCGGGGTGAGAAGGGGGGAATAAAAATACTGTAAATAATAATAATAATAATAATAATTAATAATAATAATAATAATAATAATAATAAATCCCCTAGTTTGTGAATTGCAAGGAAAAACTGGATTCGGTTTGGCCTTCCTGTGGGGTGAAAGGAGATAGTTAAAGTGGCAAGCACTCTTTTTTTAAACCCAGGGACTTTTCTGATTGCAGATAATAGGACTTTACCAACTGACACGTCTGGATGGTGCCAGGTTGTGACAGCTGTCTTTAAAACGCTGGGCTTCTCTACTGTCCAGAAAGTCTTAAGTTACATTTTTGATGTATTAACAAGGGAGAAAACAACACACTTGAGCAAAAGGAGACTAAGAATGACGACTTAGGTCTACAGGTTGAGCATATGCTTTGTATACAAAAGGCACCAGGTTCAGACATTGCCGCTGTTGTTGCTTTTTGGATTTTGTCATCTTTTTTGCCGTGACCTTTAGGCTATGACAACAATGGTAGCATGCCCTAGATTTTGCTCTTTGGATGAGGCGGCATATGAAATCTCTTCCAGGCATCAAGACTGAGTTCAATTTGTATTCTATTATTACATGGTATACAGCACAAAAGGAGGCACTGAGAGGTCACTCTTGCTCCCTTCGCTCTCACATGCAACACACTTTAAGAATCCTGAACTCTTTTTTTCCACAGTGTAATCCTCCTGATTAACCATGGCATATAAATAGGGGACATGAGAAGATACAGGGGTGCTGCAAGAACAAAACAAGCAGCTATTGTGAGTTCCCCCATCACATTGTCCAAACTGCATATCTTCTGAGGGCAACAATTAGCTAGCAGCAAAGAAAAAACCAGAGTCCCCAGTAGTGCAGTGGGTTAAACTGCTGAGTTGCTGAGCTTGTTGACTGGAAGGTCGCAGGTTCAAATCCGGGGAGCAGTGTGAGCTTCCGCTGTCAGCCCCAGCTTCTGCCAACCTAGCAGTATGAAAACATACAAATGTGAGTTGATCAATAGGTACCGCTCTAGTGGGAAAGTAACGGCGCTCCGTGCAGTCATGCCGGCCACATGACCTTGGAGGTGTCTAAAGGTAACGCCGGCTCTTTGGCTTAGAGATGGAAAGCACCAACCCCCAGAGTTGGACATGGCTGGACATAATGTCAGGGGACAACCTTTACTATATTCTACTTTATAGTGATCTAGGCCTCAGTCACCAGGCATATGGGTTTTGAAGTCCTTGTAGCATCATGGTCAAATGTTAACAGCTGCTCAGTTGCATGAAAGTGTCCATTTGTTCTAAATGCCTTGTTGGATCTTGTATTTTGATGCTGAAGAACATTATCAAGCACTGGAAATGGTTGAGGAGTAATTTTTTCTTGCACAGTTATCACTGCTGTAATAGCTGGGAAATTGATCTTATGAGCTTTGATTGTATTTGCTTCTGCATTACGTAGCCTTTGAGAATCCATCTTCCATTTACCTCAGTCTGGAGGGGAGATGTACTCCAACTCAGACACCCCATATATGCAGTAATAGGGATTAGATTTGATTGTAAGCTGAAGGATAGGTCTAGATAGAATTGGTTTGGTAGTCCAATTCCGCCATTGACATGAGAAGTGTTGGACCCCATCAGGGAAAGGCCTGAAATATTTCTGTGGCCATCTACTGTATCATTTACCATCTGTAATAATGTAAAGCTACCAGATCCCAGTCGATCATGGTTAGTACTTGGATGGGAGACTGCCAACAAATCCTAGGTGCTGCTGCAGGCTATTATTCAGAGGAAGAACTGAAAAAACTACATCTGAGTATTCCTTGCTTTGCTATGGAAAATTTATGAGGCAGTGGTTCTTAACCTGTGGGCTGCGAACCACCAGTGGGCCATGAGGATGAAAATCTGATCCGCGAGCCTGCTTCCTCTTTATTAATTTATTTTATTTTAGTTATTTTATTTCCACTCCTTTTGTACTGTCTGATTCTCCTCCCCTGTCGCTGACCATGACATATGTTCTGTATCAGAAACTAGAGCTGATGTGGTCTATCCAATGCAATCTTCTGAATAAGCACCCCAAACTGAACCTAAAGTTGACCAAAAACTGATTTGTAACCCTTTTGATACTAATGTTAAAGAGTGGCCCCTGGTCAAAGTGGTCCCTGGTCAAGTAGTCCCTGATCAGGTGGTCCCTGGTCAAAGTGGTCCTTGGTAAAAATAAAAAAAAACGTTGGGAACCAAACCACTGCCATAAAGTGACTTGAAGGCACATAGAAAGGTTATTCTATAGTAGTAAGTAACATGCCACCCTTATTATATTAAATGGTAAACAACAAAAATGAGTGCAGATTTGTGAAATGGAAGGAGGCTACAACAGGGTATTCCTACACATCAGCATAGTGCCTGGTACATGGTAAATGCCAACCTTAGATTTTAAACTGCATTTACTCAAATGTCTATTCCACCACAGAGTCTGAAATGGCTTGAAAACTTCAGAAAATCTTTCCATAACCTATGGTTGCATGGACATTATTGAATGGCTTTAGCAAAAAATAAAACTAACTAAAAATAAAATAAAATATCGTCTTTCCAAACTTGTTTGACAAAAGAAACAATATTGAGGACAGCCATTTCCCCTTATATTTCAGAATCATTTTTGGATCATGATCAGTTGGTTTTTCTTGTCGTTATTGAAGATGAGGTTTTGATTTTTAGGGTATTCCATTGCAGCTGGATGAAAAATTGATTTCCAAAGCAACTCTAGGAAAGCAAACTGGGGAGAGGGAAAATAAATAAATCCCATTGATTATCTAACAAACTTGTTTAGGATTGCAATGGTCTTAAATCATGACAAACTTCAGCTGAATAAGGACCATTAGGTTTGCTGGGCCTTGCTCCTAGATAAGGCTGGTGCTCCACAGATTCTCCCTTTGTTCCATATATTTGGCTTCTTTTGTTTTTGCAGTTACAAGCTTTGCAGCTTGCAACTTAATTTTTCTCCTCCTTTGCTTTTTGAGAGTCGCTTTGGAAATTGATTTCTCATCCAGCTGCAGTTTCTATGGAAACTGTATTAAGAGCTCAAACGCACAGAGGTGGGAATATCACGCGCTGGTAATGTTCTTGGTGAAAATGGCAAAAACAGCATCTTCTATTAATGGTTCTTAAGAATTGGCTGCCTTTGTTCAGCTACAGTGAAGCAAATGGTACCTTGCAGGGCTTCCCCCTCTGATTTTTTAAAAATACGCTGCATAAATCCCACGTACGGAAGGAATCCAAAACATAAATACATGAATTGTTCTGAATAGAAGTTAAGGAAGAGACCTGGGCTCTGTGTGCCGCCCACCGACCAGCATAGCAACTCCATGGGAACTTAATAGTGCTCTCATTTTGCCACCTGCCTGCAAGAAGGGGGCAGGACATGAAGCTTATGGCAGGTCACACAATGTGTCACTGCCAGGATGCGAGAAGTCACAAAGAGATCGGGCCTGTTTTTGAAAAACAGCTTTTGATGATATTATTTTGTTCCCATTGTATCAGAGTTAAAGCAGGCAAAAGGTGAAGGAGGTAAGCATGCTATGAATCATTGCACTCTAACATCCATAGTTCCATCATATGGAGTCCTGAGATTTGCAGTTTAGAGAGACTCGCTTTAGAATTCAGAGTCAGTGTGGTGCAGTGGGTTGAGTGTTGGACTATGAATCAGAAGGCGAAGGTACGGATCCTCACTCAACCCTAGAAACTCAATTTGTAATCATGGACAAGTCACCCTCTCCCATCCTCAGATGAAGGCAAAAGCAAACCCCCTTTCGGAACAATTCCTACTAAGAAAACCCTATGATAGATTTACATTAGAGATGCAGTAACATGCAACCTCATCAGATGGGGTTACTTTTGGTGGGATGTGCTGGATCTTCAATAGTTTTACAACAGATCCCACTGGCTCCCATCCCACAACGTTGAACTACTTCTAGCAGGGTTCCATCGTAAAACTATAGAAGATCCAGCATATGCCATGGTAGCAACACAGGAGGCTTCCTGTGCTACATTTCAATCAATGGGGAGAAGCTAGACAGTCAACTCTTCCCACTGTGGGATGGGGCAATGAGCAATACGGGTTCCTCACGGCCCTCAATGGGCACCGCTGATTTCACCACGATGCATGGCGATTCCAGCAGCCCATCTGATGAGATTGTTGGAAATGACTTAAAAGCATACAACAATAACAACAAATTTGTAATTCTCAGCCAGAGAGCTCTAGTTCCTCAACACACAAAAATCCTTCAGAGAAAACTATGGCAGTAAAACTGAAATAACAGTGCAGCTACTGTGTTGTGCAAATGAACCCCTTCATTATTCAGAGAGAAATTTTGACAGTTCACTGATGACGAAAAAGGAGGCTTTTAACAGGACTGGTGTTGTACCTTTAATTTTAATACCTATATTGCCATTTTATTCATCTTCCTAGAAATAAGCATTGCTAAGAGTGACGCCCCTGGTGGCACAGTGGGTTAAAGCACTGAGCTGTTGAGCTTGTTGATCGAAAGGTCGCAGGTTCGATTCCGGGGAGCGGCGTGAGCTTCCGCTGTCAGCCCTAGCTTCTGCCAACCTAGCAATTCGAAAACATGCAAATGTGAGTAGATCAATGGGTACCACTCCGGCGGGAAGGTAACGGCGCTCCATGCAGTCATGCCGGCCGCATGACCTTGGAGGTGTCTACGGACAACGCTGGCTCTTCGGCTTAGAAATGGAGATGAGCACCACACCCCAGAGTCAGACATGACTGGACTTAATGTCAGGGGACTACCTACCTTTACCTTAAGAGTGACTCACATCCACTGAAATTTATACTGCAATAACATATAGGAAAAAATGTTTTTGAGATTTATTTTATTTTTCTGATTAAACGAGTAAATCAAGTATTCATTTAAAAATATTTATATTTGGAAGAGATCTGTTATATGCAATAAAGTTCCAACATAACATAAACAGTAAAATAAAAGCATAAAAGAAAGGGAAATCACCAGATTAGTTGTTGCTTTCTTTAAATGTTTACCAAATGCCCATTTTGTCTATATTTTGTCTATCCATTATGACTTTCTTATCCACAGATGCAATATCCATGCTGTCACTTACCCATGTTCCAAAAAACTATTCCCCTGGAAGTGGTTTGTGGGTCTCTATAGGACTCACAATGTGATACTGTGGTATGTTTTGCCCCAGATATAGTCAAAATATAGGAGTCACTATTATCTATGGTTTCAGGTATCTAGGAATGGAACTCGTGATGCATCCCTTATGTATATCCATACAACAAAGTTTATTGATTAGTCGACTGACCATATCAACAGTAAAGGGCAAAAACAAAAGAGTACACAAATAGACATTAATCACTATCATAAAATTCCTGTAATAGTGATCTAACTTACATTAAAACACATTAAGGACTTGATTAAGTAAAAAGTAATTAAAATATAATCATTAAAATGCCAAGGTAAAACTGCATACCACAAAAGTTAAAAGCGAAGGTTAAAACAAAGCTCTGTTGTTCTTTCAAATGTTGCAAGTGTTTTTAGATCTTCTGTCCATTGGATCACAGTTGGAGAAAAATTATCATTCCAGCAATTAAGTTCCCAATCATTTTGCAGTCAAAAGGGCACAACCCCCCCGCCACCTTGTTCAGCCATTTGTTAGATTTCCAAGAAATGGGTAAATAATTCAAAAGAACATGCAAATCCCTGAATATTAATGGACTTTCCAAAACTTAATTTTGGCATGTTATTATTTCCTCCTGAAATGTACTACTGTGAGACAACTCCAAAACATGTGCATGTTGTGATAAATTTGTAGAAGAGGCTTCAATTTCATAGTAATAGCACATACAGGATATTTTAAATTGTTCCTCTCTTAGTTTTTTTTAAATATCTCTTTCCTGTTTAGTCTGACTGCAACATTGTCACATTTAACATAGATGAATGGTGCAATTTCAAAAAAATATAAAAACATAGTTAAGAATGATTATTGCTGTGCTTTGTTCAATTTAAATATAAGAATACAATACATGAAAATGCATTAAATAATAATAATAATAATAATAATAATACAATTTTTATATCCCATCCCCCTCTCCAAACAGGACTCGGGGCAGCTTACATGAAATAAAAACACAGTGCAGAGCACAAATTACAAAATTATAACATGATGCATAACCAAAATAAACCACAATACAAAAAGGCAAATACAAAAACATAATACTGAATGGCAGTATCAACCCACCCCCCTCCCAAAAAAAACAACAACAGATAACACATAACAATAAACACCAGGGAATTAACACTAATTTAATTTTTTTTTTGCTGATTTTAAACATGTTTTCCATCAGAGGCAAAACCAGTTCAAGTCAGTTGGCATTGGTGTAGCTAAAAAAATCACAATCACTGTAAAATTATAATCAACCATTTTCAAACGCCTGCTTCACGTCCAAGTTTTTAATTCTTTCCTAAAGGGAGCTAGGGAAGGAGTGTATCTAATTTCTTTGGGGAGGGCATTCCAGAGCCAGGGTGCCACCACCGAGAAGGCCCTTTCCCACCTTCCCACCAATCACACTTGTGAGGGTGGTGAAACCATGAGAAGGGACTCCCCAGAAGATCTTAAGGTCCGAGCAGATTCATAGGGGGAGACACAGTCATGTGAGTAGTATGGACCGAACCATTTAGGGCATTCCCTGGTGTTTTGACTATTTTGTTTGGCTAAGTAGATGGGACTTTGGGGTGCAGAGTGTTTGTGCTCTCTCTCTCTCTCTCTCTCTCTCTATATATATATATATATATATGTTTGTAATTTCCATAGAGATCTAGGTTTCATAAGCATCCCTACCTCATGTAAATAGGGCTCCAATATATGTTTGTTCGTTTGTTAATTCATTGTACTTTTCTATTAGCTTGAAGTCCTTTATGGTCCCAGGGAGTTGTTGTTATGTGCCTTCAATTCATCTCTGTTTTATGGTGAACTTCTTGGGTTTTCTTGATAAGATATATTCAGAGGAGGTTTCCTTGGAAGCTGAGACCTTGTAGTCCAAAGTCACCCATTGTGTTTCTGTGATAGAGTAGAGGTCTGAACCATGGTTCCCTGGGGTCCTACTCCAACACTCAAATCACTATACCACACTCGCTGGGTACAAGCATTGAATACATGAATGAACTTAATTTAAAATAAACTAAACCTCCTAATTAAACATTGCTTTAAAACCACAGACATTTAAAACAGCCGGAGGAGCCACTACTAATTTTAGGGACTGAAAATTAGGCAAAATAAAACAATCTGTGCTCTTCTTCCAAAATGCACAAGGAATGGAGCCAGCCTGACTTTCTTTGGAAAGGAGTTCCACATTGAGAGTGATGATAGAGCAAAAGACCCACTAGCTTTATTAAGAAGCAGGACACACAACTGAGCTTCCATTCTAAATTTTGTTTCTATTTTTTGGGTACACACAAATGGGAGAATGTAGTCTTTCAGAGATCCTGTCCCCAAACCTATGTAGGTTGAAAACAGCATCTTGAATTGAAGTTGGAAACAAATTGGAAGCCCAGGCTGTTCTTGTAAGAGTGGTGTTCTGTGGTCTCTAAAATGCACATACAATAGTCTGATCACCACATTGTGCATTTTGCTCTCACAGTAGCTTCCAAACACTTCTCAAGGACAGCCCAAGGTACATTATGTTATATGACTTCAATCAGGAAGTAAGTGAAGCATGAACCATTATGGCTCGTTCTCTCTTTCCTAGCACAGGATGCAATTGGTACATTAATCGAAATTGGGCAATGAGACAACTGGCCACAGCCGTTACCCGGCTTTCTAAGGGCAGGATTTGGTTCAAGAATACCCCAAGCTGTAAACAGAAGGAAATCGCTGCCTGTAATAATAATCTCATGGATGTTCTGTCACTCAATCCAGATTACTTGTGTGCACCATGAAAGCTCAGAAGCATTGCTTTTGTAGGCATTTCCCCAAATAACTACAATCATTTGTGAAATATAATGAGAAGGCTTTGTTCATTTATTATTTATTGTTTGATACCATGGCTCTGAAGGAGACCCTTGTATAAACTGGACTGTAAGGGTCTTGAAACCCTAGAAAAAGCAGCTTTAATTAGGAATGTTACAGAAAGTGGAAATGTACTCCAGACATCAGGACCTTGGACAGTGAATCTGTATGTATGACTGAAACCAGCAATCAGGAAGCCCGGATTTGCTTTGCTGAGATAACTGTTTTTGGAAAGATGACTCTCGATTTTATGTGCTTCTAGGGGAAAAAAAACAGTTCTCAGTGAAAGGGATTATACTGTAACCCACAGAAGTGGACTCTAGTTCTTGTAGTAATCTCCTGGAATTACTATTGCTTTTGAAACCAGTGTACTGTGGTGGCTACTGCCAAAAACAAAATGTAGTTCTGGGGAAGAGTTGTGGTCATTTGAGGAAGTCAGGTGGAAGACACAATCATGAGTTTATGAAATGTTCTATCTCATTTTTTGATGAGAGGGTGATCCAACAGTTGCTTTCTAAAATGGTCAAGAACCAGGATTTCTATCAACCTCAAGAATTTGCATATTCCAGGTGGATGCTCCAGTGGAGAGGCTATTGAATCTGTGTCCTGGAACATAGCAGAATAACAAGTAAAAATTGTATTATTATTTTTTGTCACAAAACATGTCATCATGTCCCACATTAGAATGAACGTGTAATGATATAAATTAAAATAAAATTTAGATGTTGGAAGAGATGAGAGTAGCTCACACAGTCTCACCTTTCATACACAACTTTTCATGTTGCCGATGGTGCTCTTATTTTCCATGTCTAGGTCAACGAGACATTCACCAGCACAAACCACTGTGTTCCATTGGAAAGGGATTATATGTTCCTAGAAAAGGATTTATTCCTTACCCAGTAAAATTTAGGATTGTGCTGTATCTCATAAAATAACATGCTGTCAGCACACTGACTGGAATGATTTTAATATTAATATATTACATTTGATACTCATTAGGGAAATGAATGGAAGGCTTACCGCCAATTATTTGAGTTAAGCAAATTTCTTCAAACATTTATTGGGCACAGGATTTGTGCTAGGATGGTTCCTCAGCACCAACACAAAGGAAACCAATCCATTTGGAAGATGATGAGGCTTGCCCTCACTGGAGCCACATAGCTGTGGGTGTTTATATTTCAGTGAAATAGGGGGAATGAGTAGTTGTTCCTATTCTGTGCCAAAACTCATTGATATGGATTAGAGCTTTGTCAGAGCTTAGCTAGACTTTGTTCACAAAGTCCCTATCATTTCTTGGGGGTACATCCAGGAGAAGCTCTCAGAAAGTTGTACTCAAAAATATTTTCTTCAATATTCATCATCTATACGTTAAAAATGCTTCTTAAAATTTTGATTTCTAGCTCAGATTGTGTATCTGCAAAACAAGAAGTACCGGGGTAGCCAATAGATGATTTGATGGATACTGATAAAATTGTGGTGCTTGGTAGGACATGAAGATGGATATCTACCAGAGAGACTCTCTTTCAGGGTTCAACTAGGCAGTTTCCTCCTCATATAACCATGGTTCCTTTTATACTCCCAAGCTTTTCTCTTCTACAACTTAACAGAGCCAGGCGTGCAACATGAATTCTTATTTTTTTGGTTTGTCTCTTTAGCTTTAACAATTACTGCCTCCTCTTTGGGCTTGTCTATGCTGACTCAAAATATTCTATCCAGCACTGCATTTTTCCAGTTAGTATTGAGCCTGCAGTGACCCTGTTAACATCACACACATCATATTGAGATTGCCACAACCGGCCACTCAAACACTGGCCAACTCAACCCACTGTTAGGGGTGGTTCACATTTCTAGTCCTTTGCATTATTTTTGCACAGCAGTGGCCATTCCACCCCCCACACCATGCATGAATAATCCCCCCACCAAGGACTCTGCAAAGCACTGCCACTTGGAGAGCCGGTCACAAACTCAAAAATCCAACTTTTCCATAAAGGTGTGAGGTGAGGCAAGTGTTTTTGAACTGGATTAAATCCTAAAGCATTACGCTGTGAAAAACATTGTGCGTCAGTCTATGAGGTATAATTTTTAGTCCTTTTAAACAAGCTATCTTTCATAACAACAACAACAACAACAGTAATTTTATCTGGGCTCTGGAGGTATTTTATAGCCTTGCAACCTGAAATGTTTTTTCAACTGGCTATTGAACTTGAAGTGGTTTACCTGTATTATTGAATAACCCTGGCACTCTTACAGCTTGACTTGTTTTCTCAATGCCCCCAGCTCCCCTTTCCCTCCCTTTCTCAATGAGCATCTCCTTTATGCACTTTCCTGCTCTTCAGATCTGTTTGTGTTGCCCTGCCAATATCTGATGCCTGGCTGCCTCTCTCTTGCCATGCATAGGTGCTCTTAACAGTGTCTTCCAGCCCTCCAGTTCTATGGGAGGACAATGCTAAGGTAATCTGGAGCATCCCTCCTCCACACAGTTCTGTCAGACACAATAGCCACTCTGTTAGTATTGATTGCATAAACACAGTAATGTGTATTCCCATTGCTGGCCCTCCAGCATTCATTTAGCTAATAAATGCTATTCTGAGAACTGTGCTGACGTTAGCTGTGATGCTGGTGCAACAGCTCAGATGCTCTCCAATGATAAGAGGTTATATAAATGGAAGGTGTTGCTGGTGGTGTCAAACAGAAAGAGACGTGTTGATTGCAGTTTAATGAAAATATTCAATGGGAAACTGTTCCATGGAAAATGATATTGTTGACAGGGTCGTGGAATGGTGCAGCACGCCCTGTACTTTGAACATAATGGCGATGACCATGGAGGAGGAAAAGAGCTCACAAAATTAAAAGATCAGGTGGATAACATGGAGAGTGCTGCAGGTCAATGGCAGAGCATAGACTTTGTGTACTGAAGGTCTAGGTGTCAATCTGGCATTTCCAAGTAGGAGCAGGATAAGGCATGCCTGAAACTGGAGTGTGACAGCCAAGAAAGGCAGAGCAGGAGTGGGCAATATAAATGGATTAGGTGCAGTCCTTGGCCAAAATTTTGGAAGTTGTATTTGATTTTTTGCATCAGACCTCCATGAGAGTGCATCCAGGCAACTTTCTAGTTGTGAAGATGGAAGAGAAGAAAAATATGATCCAAAATGGATTGCAGAAATCAGCATTGAAGGAAGGGAAGGAAGAGACCAAAGTCTAAGGGGGCTGGATATCTAGAAGACCCAGGCCTCTAGGGAGCCAAACAGTTAGAAAACAATACATTGTATTCTTGGTATCCATCTGGGTTGGCTTCTATGACAGCTCCTCTATGTGTACCAAAATCTGTGAATGCTCAAGTCCCATTACAGTCAGTCTTGCACATTTGCTGGGGTTTAAGAACCCAGGATCCCTCCAAAAGTGGGAAACAGTAAATTTAAAAACTGTTCCTTTTTTTTTTTACTACAAAGGACAGCTCTCGAAGAAGCTCTAGGTCCTCTAGCATGACTCTATGATCAATTTCCATTGGAAGTTGATCACAATCATTCTGGAAGACCTGGATTTTCTTAGAGAAAACATATTAATCAGCTTCATAAATGTGGATAGCCAACCGAAATGTATATAAAACGGCATAATAAAATGTTGACCCTTATATAAAATGGCAAAATCCAAATTTGCTTTCTGGGATTTTTTATCTTTTTTTTTTTTTTTGCTTTTGGGGATGGTTGAATTCCTGCCTGTAGAATCTGTGGATAGTAGATATGAGGGGCTGAGAGTGCCTTTCAAAATAAATGTTGGTGTCTCAACAACCCAGAGGTTGCTTATAATAGAATCATAGAGTTGGAAAAGACCTCATGGACCATCCTGTCCAACCCCCTGCCAAGAAGCAGGAAAATTAAATTCAAAGCACCCCTGACAGATGGCCAACCAACCCTCTGCTTAAAAGCTTCCAAAGGAGGAGTCTCCACCACACACCGGAATCACTGGATTGCTGTGAGTTTTCTGAGCTGTATGGCCATGTTCCAGAAGCATTCTCTCCTGACATTTCACCTACATGTTAACATCTGATTTTGTAGCTTCTTGCCAGATTACTCCTACAGAAATAGTGGGAGTTGTAATCCAGCAAAGTCTGTCTCTTTTTGGCAGAGAAGGCTAAAGATCTTGTAAAACTACAACTCCCATGTCAAAAGCATGGAGATGTAGCAGTTAAGATGCACCCTAAATGGGCCAGTGGTTTGATCCTCTGAGAAAATTGTGTGATTTCTTACTTTTTTGTACATTAAGGCAGGTGTATCATGTCTTAGCATTTATACCTAATTTATTGACATGTATAGTTGGTCCTTCACATTTGCAGGTTTACCTGTTGCAGTTAATTATTTGCAGAGTTGATTAGTATGATATCTCTGGAAATCTATAGGTCATCCATACAATTCTATGGTAAAGTTCAGTTCTGCTGCAAGACCTAGAAATCTGAGATGTTCTTTCTCAGGTTCAAAAAAAGCTTTTTAATAAATTCAGAGTTTCATGGGGTCTTGCACCCTTAAACCCTGTGAAGGTGTATTATATAGATGAAGATAAAACTATACACACATGACAAGCACATACTTTATATACTCCATGGCATTGGGAGTATCTTTGTCTCTGAGCAATGCGTGCTTAAGACAGAAAATGCACTGGATGCTACATAATGTGGCAAATTGCTCTGAAGTTGAGTTAAATACCTTGTGGCAGAAATCATTAGATATAAATAGCATGATGAACAAAATACAAAGCAATCTTGGGTGATGATTCATCTGTATAGACTAAAAATTCCATGGTTAAATTGACATTGTCCTTTGCAGTGTTTCAGGCCAAACTGCTCCATTGTTTTATGCATTGCACTGATATGCTTCCTTTTCCTCTGTGGACAGAAGGCAGCATGCTCGGTTCCCTCCTTCCCATTTTATTTTCACAACAACCCTGTGAGGTAATTCACTGTCCTCATGCTGCTTATTTGCATGCCACTTGGTTTGATGGTAAAACCATACTCAAGCAACATAGAGCAACACCAGAAAAGCAATATAGTAAATAATACAAAAGTTACACCATATCTAGAGTTTTATAATAAATTGAACCCTAGACTCCTTCTCTCCCCAGTAGGCTAAGTTAAAAACAAACTGCTGCACCCTCTCCTAGCTTGTATATTTTCCCATATTAAATAACACTTTGATGTTGCTTGGCCACATATGTCCTAGTTTCCACCTGTGAAATATTTGGAGTATGTGTTTGAAGTAACCAGAAGTGATTTTCTGGGAACTGAAAATTGCTTCTAAGTAATTGAGTGAATGAGTGATTTTTTTCTATTACATCAAACAGTTCCTTCAATACTCTGAAATGCAGTTCATCTGGCTCTGCAGATTTGAATTGCTTTACCAGATATACTGGTATATAAGTCAACCACACATATAAGTCGAGAGCAGGTTTTGAGATCAGAATTATAGATACTGATGTGACTACAGATGTCAAGGGTTAGTCCACAGAGATCGGAAAACTGCAGTGCTATCTCAGGACCAGCCGCCATCATAATTTCCCTGCGTAGACATTCAAAAAAGTCAGAAACAGCATCATTTCAAAGTACTGGTTCTGACCTATAAAGCTCTATCTGGTTCTGGCCCAGCTTACTTGTCTGAACGCATCCACCCCTATGTCCCACCTTGAAACCTAAGATCATCTGGGGAGGCCCTGCTCTCGCTCCCGTCAACAGCACACATGCCCCTGGCGGGGACAAGAGACAGGGCCTTCTCGGTGGTTGCTCCCCGCCTATGGAACACACTCCCAACTGAGGTAAGATTGGCCACCCCACTCCTGGCTTTACAAAAGAAATTAAAGGCATGGTTTGGGATCAGGCTTTTGGACAATAGATGCATGCAGCACCTTAAAGGGATGTGACTGGAATGACAGTATGACTGAGGACACTGTTTTTACTCTTTTAATGATGACCTATGTATTGTTTAATTATGTTTTATGTTTAATTGTGGTTTTAATTATTGTAAATGTTATGTAATGGCCTCATAACGAGGCCCATTGTAAGCTGTCCTGAGTCCCCCTTTGGGGGTTGAGAAGGACGCGATAGAAATACACGAAATAAATAAATAAATAATAAATAAATCATAGCAGAGAAAGTAGATGGGTTGATGCTTGTTTTAGGTCAGCGTTCCTCAACCTTGGAGTTGAGACCCCTGGGGGGGGGGGGGGTTGTGAGGGGGTATCAGAGGGGTCACCAAAAACCATAAAAAACTCAGTATTTTCTGTTGGTCTTGGGGGTTCTCTGTGGGACGCTTGGCCAAATTCTATCGTTGGTGGGGTTTGTAATGCTGTAAATCCCAGGAACTACAACTCCCAAATGACAAGATCTATTTTCTCCAAACTCCACCAGTGTTCAAATTTCCACATATTGAGTATTTGTGCCAAGTTTGGTCCAGATCCATCATGGTTTGAGTCCACAGTGCTCTCTGGATGGAGGTGAACTACAACTCCAAAACCCCAGAGCAATGCCCTCCAAACTCTTCCAGTATTTTCCGTTGGTCATGAGAGTTCTGTGTGCCAAGTTCAATTCAATTTCATTGTTGGTGGAGTTCAGAATGCTCTTGGATTGTAGGTGAACTATAAATCCCAGCAACTACAACTCCCAAATGACAAAATCAGTCTGCCCCAACCCCACCAGTATTCAAATTTGGGCATATTGGGTATTTGTGCCAAATTAGTTCAACTGAATGGAAATACATCCTGCATATCAGATATTTACACAACGATTAATAACAATATCAAAATAACAGTAATGAAGTAGCAACGAAAATAATTTTATGTTTGGGGGTTACCACAATATGAGGAACTGTATTAAGGGGTTGCAGCATTAGAAAGGTTGAGAAACACTTTTTTAGGTGCCTCTGGGATGGACTAAGCCTTTGCCTTTTGCCAATCTGCTCAGAGAAAAGGGTGGTTCCTTTTGGGGCAAGAGTGAAGATACAGCACTCATATTAATCTGTGGGTAAGTTGTCCCAGATTTTGGGGATTGATTTTTTTAGTAAAACTTCTAGACATATACATTCATGCATAGGGTACATTAACTAGATGATCTGATTTTTTATTTATCGTGTCAGGAGCGAACCAAACAGTTGTATTGTATTTTTTTTTATAAAAACCCCCCACAAAGTTTGCAAACTTGGCATTCTATTAAATGTCCTTTGACCAGTAGCTGGCCACTTGGAGTGCCTCTGGTGTTCCTTGGAGAGCCTCTGGTGTTGCTATGATTTGCAGATTCGATTAGTATGATATCTTTGGAGATCTATAGGTCATCAATTGTGCATGTGGCAGGGCTCAGGTTGCATTGTAGTAGGTGATCTGTGGTTTGCTCTTCACACTTGCATGTTGTGGACTCCACTTTGTAACCCCATATCTTAAAGTTGGATCTGCATCTCGTGTTGTCAGAGTGCAGTCTGTTCAGTGCCTTCCAAGTTGCCTAGTTATTTGTGTGCTTAGGAGAGCGTCTCTCATTTGGTATCAGCTATTGATTGATGTTCTGGGTTTGAGCCTGCCACTTTTGGACTCTCACTTGCTGAAGTGTTCCAGTGAGTGTCTCTGTTGATCTTAGAAAACTATTTCTTGATTTAAGTCGTTGACTTGCTGGGTGATATCCAAACAGGGGATGGGCCGGAGATGTCCTTTCACTATTGGTTGCTACTTCCTGACCCCTGACTCCTGATCCCTGACCAGTTTGGATTTGCAATCCAAATCTCCTGCATCGTTTGCTGATACATGCAACTCTATCTCGATTGTGACTCGTATTCTTATATTGTTGTTACTAGTCCAAGAATAGATTGGACCAGTGTGACAATTTGCATCCTTTCAATGACTGATCACTGTAAATTTTAGCTAAGGAGAAGAAAACAAAAGGGGCTTGGGATATGCATAATGGCAAATCCAGATATTGTTTCATGTCCAAGGTATCTAAAACCTCATGGCCTTGTCACTTCCTTTCCATTTGTTCTGTTTTATAAAGCCTTTTTGGCCTTTCAAGACATCATCTGTGCCCGATCTGCACGTGTTTGACAGCACACTCTGCTTGATTTCTTTTGTCTGGGTGGCAGGGAGGATACGAAATGCTGATTGTTTGGGCTTTCATAGTTTCCAACGGAAATAGCTTTCTAATGGCAGAAGTGATGCTAACAAATCCTGCCTGGACTTTGGTTGCTTAGCAGCCCATTTTGTGGCCTGTGTGATTCTGTAATGTTTCGATCTCAACCTTTTTCGTTCTTTTTCCATTTACAAAATATCTTGAAATGTGGGGTGTACATTAACATATTAGTTCTAGTTCCCTGTGGCCTCTCCTTACGCTTTATTTTAATTCGTTCCATTATGCCTTCACACATGATCTCTATGTTGTTTGGTTAAAAATTCATTATAATCAACCGGCTGCCTTGACATGCCTTTCTTCTATACTTGCTAATGGATATATGAAAACAAAATGTAACTGCTAATACATCAGCCTGTGGCCTCGCCTCTGGAAATGTGTCTTCCAAAAAGCACACCCAACTCTGTCTCTTGTCAGAAATGTGTTTAAGTTAGGTTACAGCTTTAAGCACAGCTACCTAGAAGCCATTCTCCCGGATTTGTAGAAAAGAGCCGTAACAGCAATTCACCAAGGTCTGTACGCTCATAGTGATTTTTTTGCTTCCTTTTATAGGCACCTCTGCAGTGTCTGAAGGACAAATGATTTAGCATTTAGTGATGAAGGACAGGGTATCCTTTTTTAAAAAAATAGAAGAAGCTATTTCAGATTTATATCCAGTTTTTAAAAAACCCATAAAAGCCTCAAAAGACCTCATCACACTTGAGAATTAATCCACTTTAAATCTGGTTGCTGCCTCCTGCAGAATTCTGGGGTTTGTAGTTTAGGGAGGAGCCTTAGAGTCATAGAATCATACACTTGAAAGGGACCTCATGGGCCATCCAGTCTAACCCCCTGCCAAGAAGCAGGAATTGCATTCAAAGCAGCCTTTAGCAGCATCACCAAACTACAAACCCCAGAATTCTGCAGGAGGCAGAAACCAGATTTAAAGTGGATTCATTCTCTAGTGTGATGAAGTAGTAAGGGAGCTTTTGATTTAAAAAAGCAGCTAGCATCAAGATCCAAAGGCAAAATTTCTAACTGATAAGAGGCAAAACACTAGGATTTTTTAATCAATTCTTTAGATAAAGGGTAGGTTTCCCCTTGACATTAAGTCTAGTCATGTCTGACTCTGGGAAGTGGCTCTCATCTCAATTTCTAAGCTGAAGAGCCAGCATTGTCCGTAGACCCCCTCAAGATCATGTAGACAGCATGACTGCATGGAGTGCTGTTACCTCCCGCCGAAGTGATGCCTATTGATCTACTCACATTTGCATGTTTTTGAACTTCTAGGTTGACAGAAGCTGGGGCTAACAATGAGATCTCACCCCACCCCACAAATTCGAACCACTGACCTTCCGGTCTGCAAGATAAAAGTGGGGCATAAATAAATATAATAGTAGTAATAAGATAGTACTAAAGTAAGCCTAGTTGTTCTTCACATAAATTGGTTTTGACTTTCCATTTCAATGATCCTTCCCTATAACTTACAATCACCTGATGGCATACAATCTAATCAGTTTAGTCAATACTATAAAACGTTCAAAATAATTTAAATAGACTAAAAGTTTGCCAAAGAGGTCATCTAGTTTCAAACAGTTGAAAGCCATATCATATGGGCAATTTTAAATAAAATCAATTAGGCTTCAAAAGCTTTAAGATCTTGGCAAGGCTGGTTGGTAGCTGAGGTCCAGAAAAATAGCTTTTCCAAATTCTAAATGCAAGAAGGAACAATACTTCATATACATGAGGAAAATGTAATGTTTTTCAAAGAGAATATGAAATGAGATGAGAATGTGAAGTCATTCGTCATTGTATATTAGTATATTAGTTTATTAGTAACAAGATACTTTAATTAGTAACAAGATATTTTAATGGGAGACATTCCAAACAGAAAAGTGAGCAGAATGTGAGCAGAAAAGTAGACTTAAATTTTCTGTGCATTGCAAATGTGCTCTTCTAGCTTTACCAAATAAGAAAAAAGAGAGAGTTTCTCTTTTACCAAAAATAAATAAATAAAATAAATAAAAGTGAACCACATGAGAGAAAGATGGTTGAAGAATTATGTTTCCATCTATGCCCAGTAGTTGATGACATGACAGGGCTTATTAAATATGGGCTTTTGGAGGATCCTGTTATATAGTTGACTTGATTCATGTGAGTGCCAAAAGTTGTAATGAGAATACAGTTCTGAATGTTTTGCCTAACCTCTTAAACACAAAAAATACCTCAAAATTATCAAATCAGCAAAAAAAAAAAAAGACCCTCTATGTCCTCATATCATAGAATCATAGAATCATAGAATCATAGAATCATAGAATCAAAGAGTTGGAAGAGACCTCATGGGCCATCCAGTCCAACCCCCTGCCAAGAAGCAGGAATATTGCATTCAAATCACCCCTGACAAATGGCCATCCAGCCTCTGCTTAAAAGCTCTCACAGTCAGGAAGTTCTTCCTAATGTTCAGATGGAATCTCCTCTCTTGTAGTTTGAAGCCATTGTTCCGCGTCCTAGTCTCCAAGGAAGCAGAAAACAAGCTTGCTCCCTCCTCCCTGTGGCTTCCTCTCACATATTTATACATGGCTATCATATCTCCTCTCAGCCTTCTCTTCTTCAGGCTAAACATGCCCAGTTCCCTAAGCCGCTCCTCGTAGGGCTTGTTCTCCAGACCCTTGATCACTTTAGTCGCCCTCCTCTGGACACATTCCAGCTTGTCAATATCTCTCTTGAATTGTGGTGCCCAGAATTGGACACAGTATTCCAGATGTGGTCTAACCAAAACAGAATAGAGGGGTAGCATTACTTCCTTAGATCTCGACACTATGCTCCCATTGATGCAGGCCAAAATCCCATTGGCTTTTTTTGCTGCCACATCACATTGTTGGCTCATGTTTAACTTGTTGTCCACGAGGACTCCAAGATCTTTTTCACACGTACTGCTCTCGAGCCAGGCGTCCCTCATTCTGTATCTTTGCATTTCATTTTTTCTGCCAAAGTGGAGTATCTTGCATTTGTCACTGTTGAACTTCATTTTGTTAGTTTTGGCCCATCTCTCTAATCTGTCAAGATCGTTTTGAATTCTGCTCCTGTCCTCTGGACTATTGGCTATCCCTCCCAATTTGGTGTCATCTGCAAACTTGATGATCATGCCTTCTAGCCCTTCATCTAAGTCATTAATAAAGATGTTGAACAGGACCGGGCCCAGGACGGAACCCTGCGGCACTCCACTTGTCACTTCTTTCCAAGATGAAGAGGAAGCATTAGTGAGCACTCTCTGTGTTCGTCCACTTAACCAATTACAGATCCACCTCACCATAGTTTTGCCTAGCCCACATTGGACTAGTTAATCAAGTACAAGACAAAACAAAAACTACACATCAAATCATTAGGACTTTAAATTAACTAGTGTGTATGTTTCGTACAGTTATATTCTACTAAAGACTGCAAGTCAGCTTAATCTGGTATTTGTGTGTACACATACATATATATCAGAACAATCCTGTAAAGTACATTATTTAGGGGATAGTATAGGGCTGCAATAGCACAGTGGTTAAACTGCTAGCTGCAGGAAAAGCTGCTGACCGGAGGGTTAGCAGTTCAAAGCTACGAGTTGGAGTGAGCTCCCGACTGTCAGCCCTAATTTCTATCTACCTAGCAGTTCGAAAACATGCAATGTGAGTAGATAAATAGGTACCACCTCTGCAGGAAGGTAAAAGGGCACCCCATGCAGACATGCCGGCAAGGTATTTGTGTGTACACATACATATATATCAGAACAATCCTGTAAAGTACATTCTTTAGGGGATAGTATAGGGCTGCAAATTATAACAATTATAACAATTACTCACAAAGTTTAAATAATTAAATAAAACATTCAAATTTATTAAACCTACAAAGTAACAAAACTAATCAGTTTTAAAACAATTAAAAACATTTAAAATAACCATTTTTATATAATTTATCTGCACAGATAAGATAATTTCTTAAAAATTATTCAGTAAGTAATTTACATAAAAGGATACAGATACAGTGCAAAATAGGAACAAAAAGTCTTTTGTGTATGGAGCACAAATACAGTGTGTGTGTGTGTGTGTGATATAGCTCATATGGTGTTTGATTTTTACCAAAACAAATCTAGGCCATGATCCTGCATCATCAGACGTTGCCTTGTGATTCGACCCATTCAAAAACCACCTTAGAAGCACTGCAGCTGGACCAACTGGCTTAAGACACTGTCAGTATTGAACTCGGTGCCTTTAGGGTATTTTAGAGGCTGCCTCCCATGTCTTAGAAATGGGAAGCCCATCTCCAAAAAATCGGAAAACACAGATCTGGAATGTGTTGTTTTTTTTTCCAATTTGGAACAAGGCTCACATAACCATCCTATTTTAAAAATTTCCATTCTCTAAAGAATTGGAGCCTATGTTGGCATTTCTATTTTTTTCATAAGAATTAGATGGGGGGAAGGTGGAGAGAAGTCTCTCTTGCTTGCTGAACCCATTTTTTTACTTGCATCTTTGTTACCTGACTCAAAGGGGTAACTTCGATAGAAGGAGGCTAGCCATGTAGGCTTCTTGTAACATTTAGATCCTATGTTTTAGAACCTTTATTTGTTGTTGTTAACTGCCATATGGTTGACTTCAACTTATGACAGTGAAGAAAGCAGGTAGTCAGAAAATCAACTCATTTGAGATGTGCTGCAAAAAGGTTAAACAGATAGCAGTAACTGCAAAAAAGACAAAACAAGTGGGTTCTCGATCAAATCAAACCTGAGCTCTCCCTGGAAGCCAAGATGAATAAACTGAGGCTGTCGTACTTTGGCCATATCATGAGAAGATATGGCTCAGCAGAAAAGGTGATCATCCTTGGTAAGGAGGAGGTAGTAGGAAAAAAGGAAGATTATATTCCAGATGGATACACTCAATAGTCCTGAGTCTGCAAGTTGATGGCAGGGTCCCTTGGAGGTCTCTTATGCATATTGGAGAACTTTAATTTGGATAAATAGTTAGTTGCTTGATTCAGTGTATGCCCTATGAATAGATTACTACACGCAGGCAGGACATTCTGAGTGCTATGAAAGGGGAAAAGCATGATATTAATTTTTTATTATTGAATTGTACATCCTAGGACAAAGCAGAATACTTTTCAATGGTGTGTTACTTCTAAAAAGTATTCAGTCACAATTTAACACCTGAAAATGGATTTAATGACCATCATGATTGCAGTTCTTAGAGCATAAATCTTTACTTTCCTATTTCTCAGCAGTGACTAGACTAATTATTATAGTTTCCTTAAAAAACCGAAATGCTGCAAGCAGCTGGCCCGTGGTATATAACACCCTCTCCTATCCCCTTAGTCATCACCTCAACATTTACAGTACAGCTCAAGGCAAAAGTATGAGTAACAATATGAGACAGCCATTAAACCATGTACCATCCCTCCTCCAGATTTTACTGTGTCCATATTATTCAGCTATAAAAGTAGTTAAAATTTACATTTACATCCACCAAACTTCATAATGTAGCATTGTTATAGCTTTCCTAATGTAAAGAAATTAAATCCAGCTACTTTCAAAGCTCTTGGAAAGATGTTCATTTATTTATTTTTATTTACTTTATTTTTTATCCTGCTCTATCTCACCTCGAGGGGGACTCAGAGCGATTTACACATTTTGGCACTATTCAATGCCACAAATTATACAAAATCAAACAATAAATTCCACAATTAACCATTAAAACAAATTAAATATATAAATACAGTTTAAAATGACCATAATAAATCATATTAAAACATATAATGCATAACATCAATTCCTCTGTCGGTTCCATGCAAATCTATTGCACTATAATTATGCAATTCGCTGAACACTTGTTTCCACAGCCAGGATTTTACTTTTTTCCTAAAAACTAGTGGGAAGAAGGCTGTCCTAATATCGCTGGGAAGGGAGTTCCACAGCCAAAGGGCCACCACCGAGAAAGCCCTGTCTCTCATCCTCACCATTCACACCTGCAAAGACGGTGGGATTGAGAGCAGGACCTCCCCGGCAGATCTTAAAACTCGAGCTAATGCAATAGCAGAACAACTTCTTTGTTTTTGCATACAATACCTTGAATAGCATGTATTATCAAGACTAATGTCTACACAGGCCAAATAAAGTGCAACTTCTTCAAGGAGTCCACATGACTGGTTTTCACAAGGTGAACTAGGACTTACACAGGAGTGTCTGTGTTTTTCAGGTCTGGAGAGATGGATTGGGAAGCATCTGGCCCAATCCAGTGTCCACATGGCAATTAGACACACTACTGTGTTGCCAGCTGGAAGCAGCTTCCCAGCACTGTCTGCCCAGCCTACACCTGGACACCCAAAGCGCACCAGGGATATTCCTATGCTGCATTGGGGCTGCTCTGGAGCAAAGTATTCCAGATTATATCACCAAGTGTTTGTGCAGCCAAAGTTATTCTTCCTTGGATATCACAACCAGAGACCGGAACTACATGTTGAAAATCAATTAAAATTATTAATTAAGCCTGACATTTTCTAACAGGAAGAGCTTAATTAAATTTACTTTTAGCTCAGTCAAGATAGAATTCCAGCATTCACTTATTTGCAAAACTAAATTATTAATTAATTAAATGAGATGCAGTGCTAAAGAGCCAGCAGATTTTACATCTACCAACTGTAATAGTCTAGTTAGTTTCAGGATTAAAACATTAAAATCAACAAGTAGTTAGGAGGAGGATGGTCTTTTTATGTTTTAGTAGTCCTCCTGTGTTCTACACCAGGCATTGAATTCTCATCTGTGCCTTGAGATCTGGAAGCATTAGGTCAACCACCATTGCTTAACCATTTAACATGGAAACTTTTCTGGGATGTATGTGAAAAACAGTAAGCTAACGAAAGCATGAAGATAAAGAGATGGACGTCATTGTAGAGAGAATACAAAAGTAAGAGTTTTGGTAAGGTGTGTGATAGATAAGGACTTCAAAACATTGTCCAGCTCTTTCCTTCTTTCCAGGATACAGTTAGGGACAAGCAAAGGGTAGGGTGGTAGTAATATCATGAATGGCATTTTTATGCAAGCCCATTAGCTTTTTGCAGAGAAAAGGCTTTTTAAATGCAGATTCCAACCATTACGACAATGGGCCTTTCTAGTGCCCCGACCCCTTAATACAGTTCCTCTGACCATAAAACTATTTCCGTTACTACTTCATAACTGCAATTTTGCTACTGTTATTAATTGTAATGTAAATATCTGATATGCAGAATGTATTTTCATTCACTGGGCCACATTTGGCACAAAATAGCCAATATGCTCAAATTTGGGGGATTGATTTTATCATTTGGGAGTTGTATTTGCTGGGATTTATAGTTCACCTACAATCAAAGAGCATTCTGAACTCCACCAATGATGATTTTGATCCAGTCTTGGCACACAGAACTCCCATGACCAACAGAAAAAGGTTTAGGCATTGCCCTTGAGTTTTGGAGTTGTAGTTCACCTGCATCCTGAGAGCACTGTGTTGTTGGGATCTATAGTTCACCTACAATTAAAGAGCATTCTGAACTCCACCAACAATGGAATTGGGCCAAACTTCCCATACAGAATCCCCATGACCAACAGAAAATACTGTGTTGTCTGGTGGTGTTTGGCGACCCCTCTGACCCCCTTCCTGGTGACCCCCCCGGTGACCCCCCCCCCCTCCTCAGGGGTTCCAGCTCTCAGGTTGAGAAATGCGGCATTCGGGCATAAATGAGAATGAATTAAGTGAAAATTCATATACCCATTTCCCACTTTGTGGGGTGGAAGTGAGGGGTGAATCTGACATTTCCCCTTTCTCTAAATATCTGTACATACCCAATGCTGCATGTGAAATAGTTGACTATGTTTCATGTTAAAAAATTTAATGCAGATCATGTAAAAAGCCTTACTTGCATTCTTCAAAGTGTATTTGATTCCCAATAGTAGCTTTAACTTTTGGGACCTGGAGTTTATTCTTCTCAAAGTGGTTTGCTAGGCTTTTAACATTTTATTGATTTTGATGTAACACTGAGTTCCAGACTTTGATATTTAATTCTTTTTGCTCTGCTTAAACATAAATTAAGATTATCTTCACAGACAGGAATCACCTTTGACACTGACCATCATGTACATTTAAATTGATATGTGTTAAATTGTAGACATGCTGAAGGGAGCTGTGGTTAATAGAAGAATCCTTTGGCTGAAAGAACGTGTCATAATGAACTGTGCTGAAAAGATGTCATTTGTAAGAAAAGAACAAAATAGGATTTTGACACTAAGGAGCTCTGTGTCATGGACAGGAATATTCTCTACACTATTTATCTTCAGAGAGAGAGAAGACTGGTGGTTCCATTGCACCAGGATAGTGAATTCACACTGGGATTTATGGGAATTTCTTTAGTTTTTAAAGCAGGTACCATCCAAGGTAATTTACCTGGCTCCCGCCCTAAACTTGAACAGCAATCCTAATTAATTTAACTAGGAACCTCATCACACTAGAACAGTGGTTCCCAACCTCTATTTTGACCAGGGACCACTTTGACCAGGAACCACTCTCCAACTTTAGTACCAAAAGGGTTATGAATCAATTTTTCATCAACTTTAGATTTGGTTTGTTTATTTGGGGTGATGATTCAGAAAATTGCATTGGATAGACCACTTCAGTTCTAATTTCTGACACAGAACAGTAGTCACCCTCTGCTTGTCCACAGAAAACCATATTTAATAATCTAGAGCTGTTGTGATCTATCCAATGCAATTTTCTGAATCAGCACCCCAAATAGCTCCAGGAAGAGGCCTAAAAACTCTTTTCATGGGTAGTCAGCCTCTCCCCTCCCGACATCCCCATTGCCTTGGCACTATAAGAGGGTTTTGCGAAACCAGTCACTCTTGTTGCAGTGGTGTAGTAACAGTGAGGCCATGGACCATATTTTAGTTCTTGAGGACCACTGGTGGTCCACGGACCACAGGTTGGGAACCACTGCACTAGAGCATGGATCCACTTTCAATCCAGTTTCTGCCTCCTGCAGAATTCTGGGATTGGTAGTTTAGTGAGGCCCAGGATCTCTCTAGCTTAGCAGTTTAATGGCTCCCTAAACTACAAGCCCCAGAATTTTAAAGTGGAAGCCATGCTCTAGTGTGACGAGGTGTATCTCATCAACCAAAAGCAGGGTCACACTTCCCACTGAAATCCTGCTGAGTTTATGCTGGTTAAAATTGTTCTTCATTTTACATATTGTATTGGGTTTTTTCCATGTTTTTTGCACTACAAATAAGTGTGCATAGGAATGTGTTCATGTTTTTTTCAAACTATAGTCTGGGTACCCAACAGTCTGAGATACCATGAAGTGGCCCTCAGCTTAAAATGTTTGGGGACCCCTGTTTTAAATGGTTGATCCAAAGTGCTGAACCTGATGCTCAAAATAGGTTCAGAACCTTGGATAGCTCCTATAAAACTTAGTGCAGCTCCCATTAAGCCCGACAAGGATCCCCAATCTTGACACCATGGAGTCACCTATGGAGGGAGGGACTGTGAACCTGGTTTTCCTAATTTCTTTAGACAGAGAAAAAATGTCCAGTAGCTTTTTACATATGAGTTTGGGAATTTTACATTTTCTAACTACAACTCCAGTGGAACCGTTAGAATTTGAAATGCCAGGTTCAACTTGGTATCTTTTGTATGCAAAGTATCGCTCCTTTATGGTTCCTTCCTTCCCTACATTCTTGCAGTCAGCTGTCCAGGGCCTAGATATTTTCCTTTTGTTTTTTTTTACCTCCAAGTTCAAATGTTTACTCACCTAGATCTGTGCAATGGAAGGAAATAAACTTTCATGGCCCAATCATGCAATTCCAGATTTACATCATCTAGCATAGCTTTGTAATTCCTTCTCTTGGGCCACTGACCTTATCTTCTTTGCACCAAATAAGAAATTAGACTTCATAGAGAGGTATTCTCCATGGCTATCACATCAGTGTTAGAACATCTTTGCTCCATGCCTCCCTTGTTGGTCCAGATGATTTGTGTTGTCAAGTCAGAAGATCATCTAGTTAAATCAATTGATCTTTCAATCAATTGAGAAGTTTAAATTTTATTGACATCAGCAGAAGTTAAAGATATTTCATTTTGACTGGATTGGGCCGAGCATACCTAAGAAGCAAATGGTATGCCTTAGGACCTGGTTACTTTATTGACTTGGTGAGTTCTTTTGTGCATACTGTATTCGGCATGTAAGATATTACCCCAGGTTCTTGATCTGCCTGAAATGTGACTAGTATTTACAAGAGACAGTGTCTTCTCAGTGGTTATACGAGCCTTAACAGGTGAAACTTCTACTTCTCCCTCCAACCCCAAAATATATGCTTTCATGCACATGGTAAATACATCTCTCTCCAACAGGGCTTTTCACAGAAAAAATATACATATAAAAGCAGGATGTATATTTAATAAATAAGAATTATGCTACATTTTCTGACTTCTTCATGTATGTGTGTTGAGCAGTTTTAAATACCATGGCTTTGCTGTTGTTTTTGTTATTTATATGCATGTTTGTTTTGCTGTATTAATCCAACTCCAGCGTGATGGTTATTTTTGTGGGGTGATATATATGCCATTATACTTTGAATAAAATTTTGTTATCATAAGATTTATTCTGTCCATTTAAAAAAGTTGAGATATAAATCTTATAAATATCTAAACTGCAAGCATCAAAATACAACATCCTGAGCAGATGCTGAGGCCCATGATATCTGGGCAGAAATTACTAGGGTTTATTCCAGAAGGTAAATACTTGGCCCTCCAAATGTTTCAAAGTGCTAATCCATCATCATGTTTCATTGCCCATGTTGGCAAGCTGAAATCACAAATCTCTGGGAGGTCTCCACTTCTAATTTGTAGCATGCCTGCTTTCACCTACAATTGTACCTTACATGGGCCCCAAGGCATCTTATTTTGGCTCCATCCAGGGGGGATTTCCCAGTCGTGATGAATGTGTCATGGGAAACAACTGCTGAGTAATCAGATGAAAATGGCTTGCTCCCATCCTTCCCATATGACCAGGCACACCCAGTGATGATGGTGGATCATCAATGGATTAGAAAAATTGGGACATTACTGGACTTCCAAGAGCCAGTAAGCTTACACATTATGAAGGAGATGCAAAGGCTGGCGGTTGTTGTATTGATGTCAAGGAGGAGTAAGTTTATCTAATACTTCCATATTTCAGGGCAAAAGTTGATGTTTCAAGGGATTGCCATGTTTTTCCAAGTCTGAGACCCTACACTAGTTTATCATAATGGAAATATCTCCCAGTGGAACAACATTGCACTACTATGCAGTCCATATCTCACTGTATTGCAGTGTGTGAACAATGAACAAACATAACTCTTGGCTTATTTTTTGATGCTCAATACAATATGCACTAACACTCTAGTCTGGGTTCATTATGGTGCAACTCATTTCCAATGTGTCAATTAAACTTATGATACCAAGAGGGTTGTTGTCCAGAACTCTAGACAAAGAGACAATTCTCAGGTTGGAGGGGAACATTTGATAATACTGAGTTTATTTATTTATTTATTTACAACATTTGTATCCTGCCCATATCAGCCCGAAGATGGCTTTTCCTTTGTTACACAAACAAACAAATGCAATGTCAGTTAATTAGGAAGTTTTCATGTTGGATGTGTATGGGCCTTCAAGTCAACTGTTGATTTGTTTTCCTAGGCTTTTCTTACACAATGAATACTCAAAGGAGGTTTGCCATTGCCTTTCTCTGAAACATAACCTCTAGCACCTGGTGTTGCTTGCCATTTTCAGGTGACAAAATTGCTTATAGATATTTTGCATAGTTCTTTGGGAATTGGGAGTATTTCACAAAATTGAGTTCTTTGGTCATCCAAGTGTTGTATATAATCTTTGTTTAGGAGGTGATTTAGAGCACCGGTGTTATTACTCACAAACTTTACTTTACAATTGTTGCACAAATATCCTGCTGGTCAAAGATTTTGGTTCCAAAATCTCAGGAAATGTGAAGTTTTTGGTCTGGTAATTCTACTTGTTCCTCGAATAGGGTCCTCAAGCACCTCCTGCCCAGAGTGCCCCAAATCTGGAGTCAGCCTGTACACTGCAGAATCAATAGCATCCTGGTGTAAAAGTGAAATGGGAAAGAGAGGCTGTATTAAAAGGATATCTGAAGAAGTTGGCAGTTGCACTGCATGTTAAAAAAAAAACCCTGCCATTACTACAGCTAAGACAGCTGTGGTACTTTAAAAACTAAGCAAAGAACAAAGCAAGGGGGGGGGGGGGAATCAATGTTTGACAAACCATAAAAGGACAAAATTGAGCCTGAAAGAAATGTCAATATATCCCCAAGGTTTCAGGTGGGAGTTATGAAAAAGTACAAGTACAGAGTTACACACTTATCAGCATTTTTTTTAAAAAAAACAACTTATTGATAAGTGAGGACATTTACGTCCTGTTCAGCTGTGTTACATTGATGGACAGCTTCCCATAGGCATCAGGTTGAGTCAAAATCAAGAGGAAAAAAGCATGCTCACAAATTATTCTTTTTATGGACAACTCATAGAGGTGGAGCAATGTGAAGTCAGAGCAAGACATTCAGGCTGGATCTACATTGTCCTATATCCCAAGATCAGATCCCAGATTATCTGCTTATTCCAGTTTATTTACCAGTGTAGACTCATATAATCCAGTTCAAAGCAGATGATCTGGAATCAGATCGTGGGATATAGGACAATGTAGATCAAGCCACAGTGGGAGGAGAGGCTGTAATCTCATATCCGATCCACATTCCTACTGACCAGGAGTACTTCCATCTTGTCTGGATTTATTTTCAACTTATTAGCCCTCACTGATGACAGGCACTGGTTTAGGGGCAGGATGGCATCCTTGGCATTTGGAGGAAAGAAGGGATTAGTTCATTTTTTGGTCAGACTTAAAGTACAGTAGTCACATTGACCCATGGATAAGTTGACTCAGTTTTTATGGGGTGATTTTTTAAAAAATTAAAATTCTACACTTATATATGTGTATATAGACTAACTGTACTTATCTTCTATTTGCTAAACTAACTGAGAATTACAAAGCACTCATCATCTATCCCACCATTAGTGGGATAACAATCAGGGTATTTCATCTCTTCCTCCCAGCATCATACCTTCCTAACAAAAACAACGGAACCCAAAACCCTTTTTTCAGAGGCTTTGTTGATGGTCTCGATGATATAACATGTCCTAATTCAGAATCCTTTGGGGAATTGGCAGAAGAGATGTCCTCAGCTAAATTGGGTTATTCAGATGAGTTTTTGTCTGTGTACCTGAGCCAAACAGCTGCTTCCAAGAGGCTTGTTAACAATATGTGTGAATTTGCATTTACTTCCTATAAGAGGTAGACCATTTTGGTGGTATTTTTTGGCTAAGGAGGTCCTGCCAAACTGTTTTGATAATGGTTTCCTAGAAGATCTTGGATGTCTAAACTTTTTCAAGGTTAAACAAGGCTTTGCAACGTACAGCAGTTCCTTGGTTGATGGACTGTGGTGGATTAGTTTTAATCTGATGGTTTAGACAGCAAGCTAGCTTTGATTGTTTTCTATTGATCTTTTTGTGTATTTAGATCTTACGTGAGCCCAGAAAAACCCTTATTGTTCTAACCTAGAAAGTTTGGGTTATTCATATTTAAGTAAGTAAATCCAGCCACTTCTGACTGAAATGCAAATCTTATGTCACAATAATAGAATTGCAAAATAGGATAAAAATTGATGGCTTCTTATTGAACTGTTCATTTATTTCTGTGAATGGGTGTGCCAAATGCACCTATATCTTTAACAACATTTATTTATCTACATCCCATATTTCCTCCAAATATGGGGGGGGGGGGGAGTTAGAGTGATCTACACTAGGCATGGACAAACTTCGGCCCTCCAGGTGTTTTCAACTTCAACTCCCATAATTCTTAACAGCTTGGATTTCTGGGAGTTGAAGTCCAAAACACCTGGAGGTCCAAAGTTTGCCAGTGTCTGATCTACACTCTAGAATAAATGCAGTTTGACATCATTTTTCATGTTGTAGTTCAATGCTATGGAATCATGGGAGTTATAGTTTTAAAAGGTCTTTCACCTTTCCCAACAAAGAGTACCGGGGCCTTACTGAGCTACAATTTATTTATTTACTATATTTATTCCCCACCCTTCTCACCCCAAAGGGGATGCAGAGTGGCCTTACAAGTAGGCAACAATTCGATGCTGCATAACATACATACAATAAAATGAACATATATATTAAAATCAAAGAGTTAAAACATATCAAAATTAAAACCAATTATTAAACCACGCAGTCCAAAATCATAATCCAAGGCTGTTCTAGTCATCATTTCACTGTTTGTATTCACTTATTGCACTGAAAATTACTATCCAAAAGCTTGGTCCTATGACCATGTATTTACTTTCTTCCTGAAGGTCAGGTGGAAAGGAGCTGATCTAATTTCGCTGGGGGGGGGGGGGGAGTTCCGCAGACGAGGGGCCACCACTAAGAAGGCCTTGACTCTCATCTCCACTAACTGCACCTGCAAAGGAGGTGGAACCAAGAGTAGGGCCTCCCCACAAGATATTAACTTAGGAGGTGGATCATAGAGGGAGATACATTCAGTCAGGTAAGATGGACCAGAATGTTTATAGGCTAAAGCTAGCACTTTAAATTGTTCTCGGTAGCAGACTGGCAGTCAGTGGAGCTGACGCAACAGGAGGGTTGTATGCTCCCCCAGTGAGGAATCTGGCTGCCACCCATTGGGCCACTTGAAACTTACAAACAGTCTTCAAAGTCAACCCAACACAGAGCGTGTTGCAGCAGTCTATTTAGGACGTAACGAGAGCATGGACTATGGTGACCAAGTCTGGATTCTCAAGGTACAACTCCCAAGAGTCTATAGCATTGAGCCGTGGCAGTTAAAGTGGTGCCAAGCTGCATTAACTATACAATGTACATACAGGAGATATCTCATTACACAGCAAGGTTTTGTGAATTCTAGTCACTGATACAATTTTCATAATTACTTTCATTTGCACAATATTCTAATGAAAGTAGATGGTCAGGCTTCAGTGTTTTTCTGCTTGTTTTAACAAGTTGCTGGAATAAATTTCTGGATTTTTTTAAAGTTAGTCTTTCCCATGCACGTATAAACCAATGTTGCATTGTATATCTTTCTGCTGGGAAGTTTGTGATTATAAGAAACATTTCAAGTAGATTTTCTCCCACACACATTGATTGATTCTTCCAAAGGGTTTTCACATATTTTGTGTGAAAGTCAGCTCAATTGTAAAGACTGTTGGGAAAGTGGCTCTTAAGGCCTCAGTCCTTCCATAATTAAAAAGAAAAACATTGGATATTGTTTTAATTGCCAGGCTAGAGTGACCCCCAGTGGCGTGTAAGAATAATTTAGATTGCTGACCTGGAGGGAAATGAATCACTTGTGTGGGCTTGAAGTAACAATTGTATAATTTGACTTCAGTATGAATCGTTTGCTATAAATAATCATATTTTGGTGTGCTTCTGAAGGGTTCACACAATGGCACAACTAGAGTTAGGAAGACATTTTTAGAAACCATTTCTGTAAATTGAAAAAGTTTTAGTCTGGATTGTTAGAGCCTGCATACACCTTTTGTACATTTGTCAAGCTTCCACCATTTTATTTATTATTATGTGTTTAAAACATTTCTATTTTGCCCTTCTCACTCCTCAGGGGACTCAGGGCGGAGTACAACATATATATGGCAAACATTCTATGCCGGGACATAAAACCATAAATATATACAACATTAAAATCCTTTATATCCACTTTAAAATCAATTGCTTAAAAACCATCTCAGGACAGCATTCTATTATTGCTCATTGCACAGCTATTTTATATTCTCCAACTGTAGCTTTTCAGTATTCGTACCTATTTAATGGTCCTGCTGCCCAGCCTGTTCTCTGCATAATGTTCATCGCACTTTCAGAAGGTTGTCTACGTACAGTCCGATTTCCTGTCTCTTTCAAAGTTATTATTTCTATCCCTTAAATTTTATTATTCATTTAGGCAGACCTAGTCCAAGATATGTTCCTGCCTAAGGCAAAATACAAGATGTCCCTTCCTTGCATTACACCTATTCAAGCCAACTGGATTGGCTATATAATCTTCAGCACCAGTTATAGTTTTTTTATGTCATCTGAAGTCAGAAAGTTAGATTTGGAGATGTACACAGACTTCTGTCCTGCAACAGAAAGAAGTAGGGGACAAGACCACTGACTTCTCCAGGGCAAATGTAGGAACTTTTTATGCCTGTATGTGCCTGTAAGTTGACTGCGCCATAGTGTTTCCCTGGGAAAATTTATTCAAAGGAAGTTTGGCATGGCTTTTCTCTTACACTGAGGGAGTGTGGTTTGCCCAAGATCACTCAGTGGTCTTCCATGGCCGAAAATAGTTTTCTGAAGTTCTAATCAAACCACTCTATCACACTACACGTCTACATTGAACACTTACAGCACAGTGTTTGTTTATTTATTTAGAGTATTTATATTCTGCTCTTCTCATCCTGAAGGGGGCTCAGAGCGGAACACATATACATTCAATACCATTATACACTGACAAGACAGACAACTGTACATAGATAGAGGTATATATAGACGTTCCCATTTTCGGCATCTTGGAGGCTTGTGCTCGTTTTGGGTCACAGAGGAATGCTGTCACTCCATCTTCCCTGCCAAAGAGCTTTATCCATAAACTTTCTCCTTGATCAAATCACCAGCATTTCTCTAGCATTTCTTTATGAGTGCCTTAAATACTTCCCTGCTTTAAAGCGGTATCTATTTATCAATTCACATTTGCGTTCGAACTGCTATGTAGGCAAAAGCTGAGCTAAAGACCAGGAGCTCACCCTGACCCAGGCTTCAAACTGTCAACCTTTTGGTTGGCAAGATTTACTGCAGCTGGTGGTTACCCTGCTGTGCTAAAGTCTGGCCCTTTAGCATAACAGGTATAGTGTGCAGACTTTTTACAAAATTGCAAATTGATAAAGAAACAGGATGAAATGTACTAAGAGCAGGAGAAATAAGAATCTGGTCAGAACTGAAAACTATTTATGTGTTTATACAACTTAGATTATGTATGCTATGAATGTGCACAGCGTAGCGCATTAAAATTTTAAACAGGGAGAAGCAAAGTCAGGGATACTCAAGAAGTCAGAATGCACATCAGGGTGAGGTCAAACTGCATTCATTCTATAGTGTAGATGCACCTTTGGATATTAGGGACTGAACGTGGGGCCACCTGCCAGTAAGAATAACACAAGTTAATTTCTTTTAAAATGAGTACAGCTTAATTTCAGGAAAGATTTCTGTAACTGGGATATAAGTTACAATAAAAGGAGGCTCTCACCTTCTCCAAAAGGTATTTTCCATGAATGTATCCTTTTCTGCAGCTGTATTAATATAGTGGTTTTTATGGCCGGGCAAGTGAATGTCTCACGATGCTTTAACTTTGAAGTGAAATGAGGTGTGCCTGGCTCTCAGCCTTCCCTTTTAATATGTTTCAATATGTTCACATATTTTAATATGTACCAAATGCAATTGTGGGACCTGTTGGAAAGAATTGTAATGGACTGAAAGGAAGGTTTTGTAGCTGTTGGTTTTGCATAAATATCTCATTCATAGAATTGTTAAAAGGCAGAGGAAAAACATATGCTAAAGAGCAGGATTCTACTCATTAAATAACAACCATTACTGAGATCTTCAATAGCACTGATACAATTTTGGAATGGCAGTTAGAAAAAGAATTTCATCTGGTTTGAAAGTCTCTGTGAAAGGTTGCATTTACACTGTTGAATTAATGTAGTTTGATACCGCTTTAATTGGTATCCTTTTCATGGGAGATGTAGTTTGGTGAGTCACCAGCACTCTTTGATAGAAATGGCTTACTTACTTTACTTAAGTGATCCCTTGTAGCTCGAAGATTATGGTCCTCCAAATGTAGTGTCTTGGAGGTGGGTCCGTAGGTGGCTGTGGAACCATATTCTTGATCCGCATGGTTTCCCACAGTGACAACATCAGTTTCCAGGTGGAAAGCAGCCCCAGTCAGGATTGGCTTGACATGCCTTCCTCTTGGCAGAGTTCTCCTTTTTGTCCTCTATTCATGCCTCTTCGAATTCTGCAACACTGTTGGTCACAGCTGACCTTCAGTTAGAGCACTCAAGGGCCAGGGCTTCCCAATTCTCAGTGTCCAAGCCATAGCTTTAAGGTTGACTTTAAGCCCATCTTTAAATCTCTTTTCCTGTCCACCAACATTACATTTCTCATTCTTGAGTATAGTAACTGCTTTGAGAGACGGTGGTTGAGCATCCTAACAACGTAACCAGTCCAGCGGAGTTAATGGTGTAAGAGCATTGCTTCAATGTTGGTGGTCTTTGCTTCTTCCAGCACACTGACATTGGTTCACCTGTCGTTCCAGGAGTTGAGTGTGACATCTATAGACAGTCCACCTTCCGCCGATGTATAGCAGGCCTGGGAGGACAATAGCATTATAAACAAGCACCTTGGTATCTCTATGGATCTCCTGGTCTTCAAACACTCCCTGCTTCGTTCAGAAAAATGCTGCATTCGCAGAGCTCAGGTGGCATGGTAATTCAGTGTCAATGTTGACTTTTGTGGAGAGGTGGCTGCCAAGGTAGCAGAAATGGTCAACATTTTCTAATGTTACACCATTAAGCCTAAAAGTCTTGTAAAGCTACAACTTTCATGATGCCATAGCATTGAGCTGGGGCAGTTAAAGTGGCATCACACTGCATTAATTCTATAGTATAGATGCACCCATAAGCAGCTGGATTTTTCTCACTGAACAACTCTTACTGCAACATTCTATACCACTTATACAGTTTTAGAATTATTGTTAGAAAGAAAAAGTAGGAAAAAAATATGTTGAAAAAAGCATTTATTTGCAGCAAAAATACAACTCACCTGGAGGGACCTGGGAGCCAGAAAAATAGCCACAGCAACCATACTTTGCTTACCCCTGTTTTAGATTTGAGGGGATTGCACCAAAATTGCATTAGTAGAAATAGCACGAAAATGCACATGGATTTTCATTTGCGGAAGGGTGGGGTGATTTCACAGCCAGATACTGGGATGGGATGGGAAGAGAATGCTGGTTGGCTTCCGAGAAACACCATGAAAACCAAACTGACAGATGTTCACATCCTTAGTTGTTGTACAATTATCTCATTGACCCTTGCAATTTGAGATGCACAAGCTCATCCTGGCTAAGCTCAGAAATAAAACAAATCCTCCCTGAAATTCATTTATTTTCTGAGCCAATCCAAGCAAAGGTTACTTGGAATAATTTCCTGCATCGTTTTACTGAGATGTGAACCCTGAGATGTTGTCACCAGCTTAGACTTGTTTGCTTGTGTTAAATGAAACTAGAAAAGTGAGAAGCAGTGATATTTTGTTGGAAAGGCCATCAACATGAAAAAGAGAGAGAAATAGATAGATAGATAGATAGATAGATAGATACTCTGATATGATAGTCCAAGGTCCATTTCTATGTTTTGTTTTTGTGTTATATTGTGTTTTCTGTATTGATGGGTGTGGCCTCATGTAAGGCGCCTCAAGTTCCCTTTGGTGAGATGGTGGCAGGGTATAAATAAAGTGTTATTATTATTATTATTATTATTATTATTATTATGTCCTGATCTAGTTGCTGAGGCAAAGGTGCATTTGTACTTCACACAGTGTGATACCAGTTTAACTGTCATGACCCAATGCTATTGTACCATTGGATTTGTACTTTGGTAAGGTGCTAATCCTCTTTGGCAGATAAGGCTAAAGACCTTGTAAAACTATAACTCCTGTGATTCCATAGTATTGAGCAATGGCAGTTCAAGTGATATCAAACTGCATTAATTCTGTAGTGTAGATGGGCCTGTAGTCTAATATCTCATGAATACTTTGAGAATGTGATCACTTTAGAAAAGGCAAAGCTGCAGGAGATTTGGTCGGCATTATGCAGGACAAGCTCATCTTTCAGCATTTTGCCCAGCGATAATTGCCTTCTAGTGCTAAATTGCTTCATTTGTGCCCAACCAGTTTGTTTAGATTTGATCTAATATATTTTGGCACTTCTCGGCTGGATCAGGGCTCATCACTAAATTTCATCCCAAATTCCACCGGGCGTGGAGCAAAAATTAAATTAAGTAATGATTTTTCATTACATCATTGATTTTGCTAGGCTGTAAGTGACTGCTTGAGAGTTCCAGGAAACTGAGGTTGGAAAATTAGGTTACTGTGTATACCTGCTGTTATTTAATATAAAAATTACAGCATGAATATTCCATGGCCAGCACCAATATAGAACAGGATCGTTCATATGTTTTTGTTCCTGGAAACACATATGGAAGAGAAGGGAATTTACGGGCATATTAATACTTAAGCCCGCTCCTGAGTTGGATCATAGAGCTGTCTGTTTCAGTATGGTCTGAAGGACCATAGCTTTCTTGCATTCTAACACAGTGGTTCTCAGCCTTTGGTCTGACAGATTTTTTGGATTTAGCTCCCAAAGTTCTTTGCCATTGTCCATGATGGCTAGGATTTCTGGGGTTGAAGGCTAGATCACCTGGAGGACTGGGGATTGAGAACCAATGTTCTAATCTGAGATCTTTGAACTGAAGTTTCTGAAAACCTACATTCAAGTCTATAATTTGAATATGCATTGAATATGTTGAAAGGTTTTTAATTGAATTTTAATACGGGCTGTGCCACAGCAAGTTAGTAGCCAGCTGCATGAAATCATTACTGACCGAGGGGACATGAGTTCAAAGCCAGCTGGGTCAGAGTGAGCTCCTGATTATTAATAGTCTACCTTGCTGTTGACCTATGCAGCCTGAAAGACCATTGCATCTGTCAAGTATGAAATTTAGGTACCGTTTTATGCATGGGGGCTAATTTAACCAATTTACCACACCATAAAACCTTCCAGCAGTGTGCGTAAGAATAAGGAAGTACTCAATCAAGGACTCAGTATCACAAGTGGACGGTGAAGTGGAAGCTCCCCCTGTGGCCAGAATCGAGCATACCCTCATGAAGCCAGAAAGCTGGAATGTTAAATTGCCTCTGTGTCTGCCTATATATGTTGTATGTCTAAATGGCAATGAATGTTTGCCATGTATATGTGCATTGTAATCCACCCTGAGTTCCCTGCAGAGTGAGTAGGGTGGAATATAAATACTGTAAATAAATAAATATGTAATAAATATTTTGTATATTGTATATTGGTTTATTTTAAATTGTGTACTAATGCTTTTATGTTAAGCTGTTTTGAGTCCCCTTCAAGAGAGATAAAGCAAGGTATAAATGTAATAATAATAAAAAGAAGAAGAAGAAGTAATCAGATGGTAAGAGAATAATTTGGTGGAGTACCGTTTCCACAGTGTCCTGGTGAATTGGAAGCAGGGTGTATGGGATTCTAGGAAAATATGCCACAAGAATAACCTAAGCTCTGCTAGTTTCTGTCATGCTTCTGAATCTAAACAATCTTGATATGATACCTCTATGAGATTGTGTCAGGGCCCACTAGAAATAACAACAAGAACCTCAAAACACCTCTGTGGATTTTGCCACTAGAAGCACAACAGAGGGGACTTTTAGGTTGGGAAAAATCGCCCAATTATAAAGACAACCTGAAGAAGAAAAAGGAAATTTTCGAGATGAAGACACAAGAGAAGATCAATGTAATTTACAAGAAGGTCTCCTGGTTTCGATATAGGCAACTAAGAGAATATTACCATAAAGGTAAAATAATAGGATTCACAGATAAAGAAACATTCTGGGACAAAATAATGACTACAGAGAAAAAGTTAACCAGCGGGTTCAACCACTGAGCTGCTGAATTTGCTGACTGAAAGGTTGGTGGTTCAAATTTGGGGAGTTGAGTGAGCTCCCACTGTTAGCCCCAGCTTCTGCCAGCCTAGTAGTTTGAAAACATCAACAGGTACCACTCCAGCGGGAAGGTAACGGCGTTCCATGTAGTCATGCTGCCCACAGGACTTTGGAGGTGTCTATGGACAAAGCTGGCTCTTCAGCTTAGAAATGGAGATGAGCACCACCACCCAGAGTCGGACTCGACTAGACTTAATGTCAAAGGAAAACCTTTGCCTTTTACACTATTTTAACTGGCGTGGCTCTATGTTACATACATGCCAAGTTTGGAAAATTTATATTTGGTACTATGGCTTCTGGAATTTCCCAGTGGCTTGGAGATTCCAAGAGTTGTTCTCCAAAAAGCAACACTCCCAAGCTCTAGCGTCATAACCTCAGAGGAAGGTACTCCAGATGATAGCAGAGCAGATTCTGAAAACTGCTCAGTGCCTAAAATGTCCTCCATGAAGAAAAAGAACTATAACTCCCACCTTTAACATGGCACTACCTGTGTAAGAAAGTACTCATATAAGCTTAGAAAATATTAAGCTAAATCAGACCTTTGATCCATCTAGTCCACTTCTTAAACTGTAGGTTCCAACCCCAAATGTGGTTAGCTCAATGTTGAGGTCATGAAAAATTTGGCAACAGTAAAAGATTTCTGAATATCACCCAGTGGCAGTTTTAAACATATCTTATACAGTGTTTACAATGATCTCTGTAGAAGGTGCTTGAGCTGTACTTCATAAAATGGAAATCACCCTATCTAGCCAGTCTTGCCAATGCTGATATATTACCAGTAAATGTTTGGTATTTCTACCTATCTTTATACCTACTGTACATGCTCTGGGTCACATAAACATTTCTCGGGTGGAATGGGGTCATGAATGGAAAAGATTCAAGAAGCCCTGATCTAGCCCACAGTGCCTTCCCTAACACATTACACATCACCAAAAGCAGACAGTCATATAAAAGTGATATGTAATAGTTGAATCGGTTCAATGGAAATGTAGAAATAATTACAGTAACTTAAAGTGACAGTTCCAAGGAGGTAGCAATGTTAGTCTGCCACACTGAAATGAAGGCAGAGTTTATTGATGGTGGTTTAAAAGCTAACAAGCGTTATCTGGTATACAAAGCATAAGCTTTTTTATTGCAACCCACTTATCACATGCAGTGTTCCTTCTCTAGACATATATTTATAACACATATTTTAGTGGGAGGAGACTGAAATGGGAAAATAATAAAATATAATGAGGCATTACTGGCAAAAGTGGACATATATCACATTGGAGGATGAACAGGTGACTGCTGGATGGCATGCGTTCTGTATCAGAAACTATATCCAATGCAATTTTCTAAATCAGAACCTCAAGTACCCAATCCAAATTGAAAGTTGACCAAAAATTTATTTGTAACTCTTTTGGTATTAATGTTGGGGAGTCGTTCCTGGTCAAGTGATCCTTGTTCAAAATGGCCCCTGGTTAAAAAAAAGTTCGGGAACCACTGCTGTGGAAGTAGTCCAGCAAAGTTACCAGAGTCAAAACCGGAAAGGGTTCCTGTATTTTGAATATCTCTGCAGATGAGAGAATTTAAGCAGTTGTCATGTCTCTTACTAAAATTGCCTGTTCTACATAACTCTAGACTCCAGTCGCTGTGTGTTGAAAAAATACTTACTCTGGGGGCTTAGTACAATGAGTGGTCCATCCAGAAGATGAAAAATTGGCTTCTGGACACTTAGAAGGTGCTTGCTTCACTTTGCGTGTACTCCCTGAAACTAGTGTTGATTGGTTCCTGTCATTCTCCCGCTCTCCACCCCACTACCAAGCCAGGGTGATAGATATTGGGGGGAGGGTGAGAGCTGTATCTGACTCAGTGAAATGTAACACAGCTGGAAGCAGCAACCCAGAAACAACATGACTTTGCTTTGAAGGTAAAGTCTCAGCTGGAGCCAAAAAGTTGTATGTATGATCTCTTTGCACATCGAGCCTCCCAGCAGTGTTTGGTTTAATACAATAGTCGAAGATGAAAAAGAATTCGTTGTCTACTCCTTTTATTAAGAAACCTGGCTCCCTTCAGTATACAGAAGAAGCATCATGAAAAGAAAAGATCGGATCAATGCTGCTCCTGTATCTATCATGCTGTCTCTTGTTTGCCTAAACGAAACCCAAGCAAATATGCTGAACGTTTGACATTTGGAAGTAGATATGCTGAGGGAATCACTTGTTCCTCATCTTGAGAATTAATTTCTATTTGATGCAGAAGACGTGCTGATACTTCACATTTGTGCTCTTGCAATTGCAGTAAAACCCTACAATTTCATTAAGAGGCAAAAATGATGTATTTAGCTACAACCAATTCACATCAGTTGCTGTAGACAAGCAGTGCACCACAGTGAAAACTATTTGGTAGAAAAACGTGTTCCTGAACTCTGTGTCCAGGGATTGTGGGAATTGTTGTCCTTCCAAAGGGAACATTTTCAAAGTGTAGGCATGGGATTGGATACTGGGGTTGCAGTACTGGTGCAAGAGACCAACATTTCAGGGTTCCTCCTTCCTTTTCCACAATGCAGCTATCTAGATGATAATTGGGGTATGATTTCTGCCATACAAGCGGATAATGTATCTATTGCGTATCTGGGTAACAACACTTGCAGAATTTCCCTTTTTAGCACAAACATTAAAGTTCAAGAAGCAGCCTTCAGTTTTCATTCTTGCAGTCCTAGCCATATCATTCATATCTTGAAACAGGACCCTAGGCCAGGATCATTGGCAGGGGCTCCTATCGGTACAGTTAAAGGGAACGTGATGCTCTAAAGAAAGCCTGCACAACCTGCAGCTCTCCAGGTATTTGGGCCCCCAACTCCCAGAAGCTCTAGACAGCTTCTCCAATGGCTGGAAATTCTGATTCACAAATTACTAAACAACAAAGTCACTCTTGAGTAGTTGTACTTCTTTGCCATGTTTTCAACGAATTTGCAAGTCTGCTGAATGATCCTTCATTTTGCCTTGTTCACCTGTGTAAATAATCGCTGTCCGTTGTGTGCTATGGTTTTTATTGTGTTTGCAAATTTGAGCTTTAAATCAAAAATGGATGTCTGGCTTGACAGTAGTACATGTGAAAAAGATCTTGGAGTCCTCGTGGACAACAAGTGAAACATGAGCCAACAATGTCATACAGCAGCAAAAAAAGCCAAAAGGCCTGCAGAAATAGGAGTATAATGTCTAGATCCAGGGAAGTCATGCTACCTCTCTATTCTGCCTTGGTCAGACCACACCTGGAATACTGTGTCCAATTGTGGGCACCACAATTCAAGGGAGATGTTGACAAGCTGGAATGTGAGGGTGCCTAAAATGATCAAGGGTCTGGAAAACAAGCCCTATGAGGAGTGGCTTAAAGAGCTGGGCATGTTTATCCTTCAGAAGAGAAGGCTGAGAGGAGACGTGATGGCCATGTATAAATATGTGAGGGGAAGTCATAGAGAGGAGGAAGCAAGCTTGTTTTCTGCTGCCCTGGAGACTAGGATGTGGAACAATGACTTCAAACTATAGGAAGGAGATTCCACCTGAACATGAGGAAGAACTTCCTAATTGTGAGAGCTGTTCAGCAGTGGCACTCTCTGCCCTGGAGTGTGATGGAGGCTCTTTCTTTGGAAGCTTTTAAGCAGAGGCTGGATGGCCATCTGTTGCAGGTGCTTTGAATGTGGGCAGGGGGGTTGGATTGGATGGCCCACAAGGTCTCTTCCAACTCTATGATTAATGGAAACCCAAGATTAATACAACTACTCCTAAAGGGAATTTGGAAAGTAGGGGTACTTGGTTTATGGGCTGTGCAGGGGTGGGGGGGAGGCAGTTAAAAACCAGTCATTCAGTGTAATTGCAAGGAACTTGGATAGTAGTTGAGTTGTTGTTGTTGTTGTTCATTCGTTCAGTCGTCTCCGACTCTTCGTGACCTCATGGACCAGCCCACGCCAGAGCTCCCTGTCGGCCGTTACCACCCCCAGCTCTCTCAAGGTCAGTCCAGTCACTTCAAGGATGCCATCCATCCAGTAGTTGAGTTAGCCAACTGGAAAAGCCAGAGCTGGAAAGTTTCAATAAAGAACTAATGCTGAGCTAAGGAGGATGTGGTGGCAGTGGCTGTTGTTGCCTTGCTTGTGCTGCACAAGGCTAAGAAGATGAAATGGTGTCCTCTACTGTCACAATTGCTGCTGTGTACCACCCACAACATATTGCTAAGGGCCACGTCATCACCCTCCTTCTCATCTTTGATGCTCCCACTTCTTTCACTTAGCCTACCAGAGCCTTTGCTAGCCATGCTGTGTTGCATCAACCATTCTCTTGAATTCCACATTTTGCCTTATACTACACTTCAGAGGGGAAAAAACAAGACAGGAATAGGGAAAGGAAATGAATATTATTTTTAAAGCACGTGGGCAAACTGCAAAGTATGGCCCCCTTTTTTAAAGTAGCACAGTTGCAAAGGATGCCTTGGTCCTTTTCTGTCGTGTCCACTGAATAGCCAGAGCCAGGAAAAGTGACCTTTAAGTATTATAATTCTTAGAAAGCCAAGCTTTGAAAATATCAGAGGTTAATTCAGATCTTCTATGCTGCTTAGTAAACAGAGCCTACACCTGTTTCTCTTATCTGTGTTGCTAACAGATCCATTTATTCAAGCCGTTGCTGGGTGGAGATAACTCTGGAGAAAATGTTAAGCACACATTTATGTTATTGTATTGATTTGTTTATGGGATATATTCATGCATTCCTGGAAAATTGGAATGCATTTGTAAGATTTTGTGGGAAGGGTATTGTCAATGTTTGGATTATGTAAAGCTTTTCAATCCCATTCAAAGCATCTGTGATGCAGCGGACCGAAGCGTTTGCTGCAGGTGGCTGACATGGAAAAGCCGCATTGCCCTTCCTATCTACCTTTACCCAGGCAGAATTCTGGGACATATAATGCAATGTTTATGTGCATTATATTGGAGTGGAATTGCAGATTTCATATTGTATTTAGATTATCTGGAAGATGGTGGACTCTTCCAACTACGCAGTTATAGCACTATGATTCCACACAAACTGCCATGGCAACAACCAATGGAATCCTGGGGTTTGTTGTTTGGTGAGGCACTAAAAGCTGGGAATTCTAAGTGTCTCACTCCTCCCTACTATTCCGGCAGACAAAAAAACCTGCAAATTGGTATTTGCAGAAGGATGTTTTTAAGGGGGATGTGATATATTTTAATCTTTACTATGTTTCTAATTTTTATTTTTTAAATCTTTCAAACGAATCCTCTAATTTTTAAAAAATTGAATATGTAAAAATTGAATTATATATTATGTTTGCTATATGATCAGCCCTCTATATTTGTTGTAGTTAGTGTCACAGGACCCGCACGAAAATGAAAAACAGTGAATCAAAAATTGCTCTCTTTATACTTGTGAGAAAACTTTTCCAGGAAACCTTATGTTTTCAAACATAACTTGATGTTCAACTTCTGCTGGAAGTGGATGATAAAATCACACTGGATGACTTAGGCAGGGCTCCATAACCTGTGGCTCTCCTGGTGTTTTGGTTTTCTCTCAGAATTCCTGCCCATTGGACTAGCTGGCTAGGGCTTCTGGAAGTTGGAGGTCCAAACACCTGGAGGACTACAAGTTGTGGTGGAGAGATTCCTAGAGAGATATTCCCTAGATCTTCCAGCATCACTCTTCCATTAGAGCAGTGTTTCCAAACTCCGCTCTTCCAGTTGTTTTGGTCTTCATCTTAAAGATCTGGGTATGCTTAGCTTGCTGATGAGAAGGTTGAGAGACATTATAGCCATATATAAATATGTGAAAGGATGTCATAAGGAAAACGGTGCAGGCTTGTTTTCTGCTGCCATGGAAATTAGGACTTGGAGCGATGAGTTCAAAATACAGGAAAGGAGGTTCCACCAGAACATTAGGAAGAACTTCCTGAATGTAAGATCTGCAGTGGTTCTCAACCTGGGGTCCCCAGATGTTTCTGGCCTACAACTCTCAGAAATCCCAGCCAGTTTACCAACTGTTAGGATTTCTGGGAGTTGAAGGCCAAAAACATCTGGGGACCCCAGGTTGAGAACCACTGTGTTAAGCAATGGAACTTTCTGCCTCGTAATGTGGTGGAAGTGCCTTCTTTGGAGGCTTTTAAACAGGGGCTGGATGGCCATCTGTCAGGGGTGATTTGTGCTTTTCCTACATGATGGGACTAGATGCCCCATGATTCTATTATTCATCTCCCAGAAATACCACTCATTTTACCAGCTGTTAGAAATTGTGGGAGCTGAAGTCCAAAACACCTGGAGGAGAAGAGTTTGAGAAACTATGCATTAGAGGTTGGCCACAAATTATAGATTCCTACAGACAACATTTTAATCAAATCTATGAATAATCAAATCCACAAAAGTCAAACATGCAAATATGGAGGGTCAACTGTGATCTGTTTCAGTTTACATTGTAAACTGCCTTTGATCCTCTCTTGATAGAAAGATAGAATGTAAAGTAAATGCATGAATGTTTTGGTTCACTGCTCTATGTATCTAGAAAGCTTCCATGTTGATCTCCTTTTGTTTACCTTCTCTCTTCCTCTCTCTCTCTCTCTCTCTTCTATCCAGCACCCAAAGACAATGAAGAACGAGTTTTTAGGGAGCGGATGCGCCCCAGGAAGCGCCAGGGGGCAGTGCGACGCCGGGTCCACCAAGTCAACGGGCACAAGTTTATGGCCACCTATCTTAGACAACCAACCTATTGTTCACATTGCCGAGACTTTATATGGTAAAGAAATTATAAGGAATCATTTATTTTGTTGACTGGTATGTATTTGCATAGTAGTATAATTGTCAGCTATCGTTTTGGTCAGATAGCTTTAAGGAGAAAATAGCTCAATCATCATGGTTATTATCACTGATCATTAACATTAGCAAACGTATATGATAGACCACAAATGTTTAACACCTTGTAGCAGTGAGGTGAAATTAAGCTATAATCATAGTTGAACTGTGTGGAAAGTGAGACACAATCAATACACAGTGATTTATTTCTGCCTAAACACTCTAGTTACTAAGGCCATATCTACACAGCCATATAATGCAGTTTGAACTGCGTTGAACTGGATTGTACGAGTCTGCAACACCATATACAGTAATTTAGTTCAGAGCAGTTATTTTGCATTCTGAAACTGGATTACATGGCAGTGTAAATGGGACCTAAGAGCCATTCACACTACATAGTTATAGCACTATGATTCCACTTGAACTGCACGATTGAACCCTATTGAATCCTGGGATTGTAGTTTGGGAAGTGATTGTAGTTTGGGAAGGGGCATTTCACAGTCTTCTGTGAAATGTTGCCAGAGCAATTAAAGTGGAATAATAGTGCTGCAGTTGTGTAGTATGAATGGCACCATCTTATCTTTGAAGCTAAGCAGATTCTGGCCTGCTTAGCTTCAAGGAAGTTAGTTCCTGGAAGAGGGACTGTGAAGAAATACCAGGTGCTGTAGGCTATATTTCAGAAGAAGGAAATTTCATAAAGTTACAGTTTGTCTGACAAGTTAAAACAGGCATGAACAAACTTCGATCCTCCAGGTGTTTTGGACTTCAACTCCCACAATTCCTAACAGCCTACCAGCTGTTAGGAATTGTGGGAGTTGAAGTCCAAAACCCCTGGAGGGTCGAAGTTTGCCCATGTCTGAGTTAAAATGTCCATAGCCTAAGGTGATTGCAACTTATGTCTCTTTAAATAACCTGAAGTCCATGTGACTGGTATCACTTAGCAAGTGTAGAGAACTAAGTTTGAATTGAAAAACTTCTGAACTTCTCCCACTATGTCTTTAAATTCCAGGTTTTGGTTCAGGTTTTATAACCTCAACCAGCAATGTCATTGTTAAGAACATTGGAATAGTTTGTAGACCAACCTAGTCCATTAATATCAGTTTTGATCACCAGCAACTGTGCATGATCTTGGACGGGTTTCTTTCTTAGCCTTCCTGGAGATTGATCCTGATGGTAATTTTCCATCCAAGTATTATTCCCACCTGACGTTTCACCTGCATCTGTGGCAGGCATCCTCAGAAGTTGTGAGGTCTGTTGGAAACTAGGAAAATTGGGTTTATATATCTGTGGAATGTCCAGGGTGGAAGAGAGAACTCTTGTCTGTTTGAGGGAAGTGTGAATGTTGCAATTGACCACCCTGATTAGCTTTTAATTGCCTAGCATCTTCAATCTTCTTACTGCCTGGGAGAATCCTTTGTTGGGAGATTATTAGCTGCCCCTGATTGTTTATTGTGTGGAATTCCCCTGTTTTTGTGTGTTGTTCTTTATTTACTGTCATGATTTTAGAGCTTTTTAATACTGGTAGCCAACTTAGGTTCATTTTCATGTCCCCCCCCCCCTTTTTGTTGAAATTGTCCACATGCTTGTGGATTTCAATGGCTTCTCTGTGTAGTCTGACATGGTGGTTGTTAGAGTGGTCCAACATTTCTCTGTTCTCAAATAATATGCTGTGCCCAGGTCGGTACATCAGGTGCTCTTCTATGGCTGACTTCTCTGGTTGAGTTAGTCTGCAGTGCCTTTCATGTTCCTTGATTCGTGTCTGGGCAATGCTGCATTTGATGGTCCCTATGGAGACTTGTCCACAGCTGCATGGTATACAGTAGACTCCTGCAGTGGCGAGAGGTTCCCTCTTGTCCTTTGTTCAGCAAAGGACAAGAGGGATCCCCTTTTTCTAGTTTCCAACAAACCTCACAACCTCTGAGGATGCCTGCCATAGATGCAGGCAAAGTGTCAGGAGAGAATGCTTCTGGAACATGGCCAGACAGCCTGGAAAACTTACAACAACCCAGTGATTCTGGCCATGAAAGCCTTCAACAATTCATGATAGTATTAAGAGGTGAATCCCCGGAAGCAAGAACATGTCTCTAGTTTATCAAACTCCTAACTGACTTGTCTCCTGCACTTTCAGGCTCCAATGCACTGCCATTTAATCCAGTTTCTGAATCCAGATTATATGGCAGTGTAGACTCATATGATCCAGTTCAAAACAGATAATATAGATTCAGAAACTGGATTATATGTCAGTGTAGATACAGCTATAGTCTTATCTCAGACAAGATCTGATTTACCAAAACTTTGATGATGAGTACTGCTGAAAAACAATTTGGCATTCCCTTTTGCTGTACTTGTTTTGTTTGAAAAGGCACTTTTAAATTTTTGTTTGATGGTCTATATATAATCTTATGGCTCTGATTAAGAGAAGTATATAAAAATAAAGTAAGAGATGGTGAGACGGTTGTAAGGCGGTGAGTAATTTGTTTATCTTTTCCTTTAAGCACTAAAACAAAGGAGGAGGAAAAAACAACCAAGTATTTTCCAAACCTTATCCTGTATTACACCCAATACAGGCATATCTGCACCCATTAATGACTAAGTTCTCCAAGCTTAACAATACAATGAATCCTTTCTGACTGGCCATAGAGACACATACAGCTTCTTCTGTCATATAATCATGGTTTTGTGTTTTTTAGGGGGGATATTTCAGAAAAAAAACCTGAAGTGCCAAGAATCCATTAGAACTTGACATTTCAACAAAGAATAGCTTGGTGGCATTTTACAAAATGTAGGAGGGGAAAAAGCAAGCGCTAGTTTCAGCTGTGAGAATTCCATCTGTGCAGCCAAGAGAAGATTGCCCTGAAATAAATAGGAATGCAGTAAGCAATGGCCCTCCACGCAATTTATTTGCCCAGGACTGAAATTCTGCTGATTGCTTTTGGGGTCATTGCAGAAGGAGGGATTCAATACCTTCTTGGGTACAGCTCCACCCCTATAGGCACCAATTATCTGGATATTCATGCCCACCAAAAGCAGTAAGATTAGTCTTGGCCACCAACCGCTATCTTAACAAATTGGCCAAAATCTATGCTCATCTAGCAATGCTGTTTCATTGTGAACTTGCTTAGCCTATTTTTCTTACGTTGAAACATGATGCAGCAGCTTAATAAGCCAATGTTATTTTAGGTTGCATCAATAGGAACATAGTGTCAAGATCGATGAAAGTCATATTCCCAGTCTGTTCTGCTTTGGTCAGACATCACCTGGAATAATAACACTATGTCCAGTTCTGGTCACCACAACTCAGAAAGGATACTGACAAGGTGAAATGTGTCCAGAGAAAGATGACCAAAATTATCAAAGCTCTGGAAACTGTGCCCTTTAAGGAATGACAGGGAGCTGGGTTTAGCTTGGAGAAGATAATTCTGAGAGGGAATGTGAAAGCCATATTTGGATATTTGAAAGGATGTCAATTAAGGAGGGGACAAGTGTGTTTTCAACTGCTTTGGAGACTAGAATACAATAGAGCAATTAATTCAAATGGCAGGAAAAAGAACTATTCAGCCTTTTGCCAGCCTTAGCCTGATGGAGGGACATGGTCTCCTAAATGGCCTCACTCATTCTCCCTGACTCCTTGACGTGCTATATTTGCACCGTTGGGTGCATTACATTCGAGGGCAAATACCATTTTTGTAATGTGCACCTTCAAAATTGAGGTGTGCATTACATTTGATGGTGCATTATACTTTAGTAAACATAGTCATAAAGCCTTCTTTATTTATAGATATTTCCAATTATCCTCTAGCACAGTGGTTCTCTACCTTCCTAATGCCACAACCCCTTAATACAGTTCCTCATGTTGTGGTGACCCCCAACCTCAGCATTATTTTTGTTGGTACTTCATAACTGTAATTTTGCTACTGTTATGAATCATAATGTAAATATCTGATATGCAGGATATATCGCTGGAGCAAATTTGGCACAAATACCCAATACGCCGCTCTGAGTCGCCTTCGGGCTGATATGAGCGGGGTAGAAATAATGCAAATAAATAAATAAATACATTTGAATACTGATGGAGTTGGAGGGGAATTGATTTTGTCATTTGGGAGTTGTAGTTGCTGGGATTTATAGTTCAACTACAATCCAAGATCATTCTGAACTCCACCAATGATGGAATTAAACCAAACTTGGCACACAGAACTCCAGTGACCAACAGAAAATACTGGAAGAGTTTGGTGGGCATTGATCCTGAGTCTTGGAGTTGTAGTTCACCTACATCTAGACAGCACAGTGGACTCAAACAATGATGGATCTGGACCAAACTTGGCATGAATACTCAATATGCCCAAATGTGAACACTGGTGGAGTTTGGGGAAAACATACCTTGACATTTGGGAGTTGTAGTTTCTGGGACTTATAGTTCACCTACAATAAAAGAGCATTCTGAACCCCACCAATGATAGAATTGGGCCAAACTTCCCACACAGAACCCTGTGACCAACTGAAAGTACTGTGTTTTCTGATGGTATTTGGCGACCCCTCTGAAACCCCCTCACAACACCCCCCCCCCCTTCCAGGGATCCCAACCTCCAGGTTGAGAAACACTGTTCTAGCAGTCTTTCAATTGCAGAGGATTTAGTGCTCAGAACTTCCAAGTGTAATGCCTCCCTCTTATTTATATTTATGTCTATGATAATTTAGAAACTTTTCCCAGCAGTGCCCAGTACTTCATAGATTTATTTACTCAATTCTCTTTAATTATTGGTGAGAATTTGTCAGCCATTTAATTTTGTTTCAATTGTAGTCATTGGTTCTTTCCCCTCAGTTTTGTGCATAGATTTCTGGCTGCCAGAATCATATAAGGCAGTACTCTTTAATATGACATCTTAATGTGCTCATCTGGAATACCCAAGATAAACACTTCTGGTTTCAGTTTATCCTTATCTTAAATATTTCTTGTAGTGTATCTTTGTATCCATCTCCCAAAAAATTACTCCTTATTTCATGTCCAGCACATGTTGTAGAATGTGCCTTCATGTGGTCTGCATTTTTAACATGTATTTTGTAATTCTTTATATATTTTGGATAGTTTTTCTATTCTCATTTTCTAATATGCTCTCTCGTGTCTTCTCATTCACAGGGGAGTAATAGGAAAGCAAGGGTACCAATGTCAAGGTAAGGAGTTTACATTGCACATATCAATGAAATACTTAAGGAGCAGGCTTATTTGCCATTTCTTTAAAAAGTGATAGGGTCATTCTATTGTTTGCCGTCTATGTTCTTGTTAATGCTTCTGACTCCTATGTGTGCCTTGCAGCCAATCATGGAGCTTGCAAATGATGTGTTGCAAGTTGTAATGGTGATCTGTTACAGTCCCTTGATTTTAACAAGTAATGTAACTCACAACCTCATTTCCTTTATAAACATAATGAATAATATTGCACCTGAAACATTGTTCTGGAGGCATTGTTTGAATGGATTTGGGACCATTTTTATATTTCAAGAGTATTTTAAAAAATACTGAAAAGTAATGTATTGTATTAATTCTACTGTGCAGATGCACCCCTACAGGTTTTTTTTTTCATGTCAGGAGCGACTCAAGAAACTGCAAGTCGCTTCTGGTGTGAGAGAATTGGCCGTCTGCAAGAACATTGCCCAGGGGACACCCGGATGTTTTACTATCCTGTGGGAGGCTTCTTTCATGTCCCCGCATGGGAACCTGGGGTTGACAGACGGGAGATCACCCCGCTCCCCAGATTCGAACTACCAACCTTTCGATCAGCAGTTCATCTGATCTGATCACTGGGGGCTCCATGTATAGTTATAGATCCCTTCTCACCCACTTCTCACCCACTTCCCTTAGTGTTGGAGGAGCAATCTTTTAGAACTCCCTTTATTTAAGTACTCTCCTTCACTGTGACCAAAATAATAAATTGGCCTTTGTTAGATTGATGGTTTCTCTTGCTTACAGTTTGCACTTGCGTAGTCCACAAGCGATGCCATGAACTTATCATAACAAAATGTGCTGGCTTGAAGAAGCAGGAAGCCCCCGACGAGGTAAGTGCTCTAGATAAAAGTAAACTGTCAGCAAGTTGTTGTTTAGTTTTTTTATATATTGTTTGTTCAAGAAACTGCCACCTCCCATTTGAAAACAAAATGAGTCTTCATTCTACGGTCCATTTAAAGACTCATTTACTTTTTCATGTACAGAGAACTACTATGGCAGGTTTATGCAAGAATCAGAACTTGGGGTGCATCTACATTATAAAATTAATGCAGTTTAATACCATTTTGACTACCATGGCTCAGTGCTATGGAATCTTGGAAGTTTTGGTTTGGTAAGACACCAGCATCTTTGGCAGAGGAAGGCCGTGGCTTCAAAGTGGTGTCGAACTGCATTAATTCTACAGTATAGATGCATCCAAAGTTAATGTTTGCTAGTCTAAAATATAAATAAAAGGTTATGTTTGGATCTTAGAGCTAAGCATTTCTACATGTAATGATATAATTGTTAGCTTAGCAATTCCCATTGTTTCTAAACCATTTATTCAGTAGTATTGAACTGCATTAATTTTCCAATGTAGATGGACCCTAGGAGTGGTAATCTGAAAGGGGTAACTTTTCCAAGGCTGTGATGGAAATGAGCATTATTCTTTTTATGATTTTTCAGCATACTTTTGTTGTTTTTGTGTGCCTTCAAATAGTTTCTGACTTAAAGTGACATCTCATAGGTTTTACTGGGGCTGAGAAAGTGTGATTCACCCAGTAGGTTTCCCAGGCATCATACTTTAATGCCACTTAATATAATAATATTTTATGTACTCACATATTTATCAAAACTTAACTAGAACAGCCAGACACAGCTGTAAAAAGGGAAAAAACTTTTAGAAGATTGTTAATCTAGAACTAGGTCACAGAGTGACTATTTAATAATCCATGGTTCCAAAACTATACTGTTCTATATCTATTATAGCTTTTTCCTATGCCATATTTTCACAATTTGCCTTCTTTTGTATCCTTTCCTCATTGTGTATATTAGTAAAAGGCAGATACAGATGTGAAAATTAGTGACTAAAAGTCTTGCACGTCGCTATCAGACAAAGGAGAAAAAAAGGTGGAATTTGAAGAAATGCTATTAAATTAAAATTAGAACATTTTGACATTCAAGTCTTTAAGATTTTAATTTATTTCCACATATACAAAAATGATCATGGTTGGAGATACATAGTGTAGTATCCCAACATACACTTCTCTCCCCATTAGGAGAGGATATCAGGTGGAAAATGTTGTTTCCTGCATAGAAATTGGTATAGTTGGGAATTTGTCATATGTAAAATGTATTTATGTTTAGAATTCAACAATTTATTCAAGGAATGAAGTACTCCTTGCACAGACATTTTTCATGGACCAAGTCCTGAACTGTGAAAATGTTCACCAGTTTCCTGAAATTCAAGCCACATACATTTTAATATTTTCTGAACTGTTTTGAATATCCTTTCCATCATGTCAGTGTCTCCAGACCTTTATTGAAACTTTCCAACTGTGGCTTTTCCAGTTGTCTAACTCAACTTCTGTCCAAGTTCCTTGCAATTACACTGTCTTGCTGATATCCCTCCCTCCCCCACCAAATACATCAAGCATCTTTTTGCTCCCCACACACATTTTAGAACCCCTCTTTTCCAAATTCCTTTCAGGAGTAGTTGTATCAATCCTGGGCTTTCATTAATCATAGAATCATAGAGTTGGAGGAAACCTTATGGGCTATCCAGTCCAACCTCCTGCCAAGAAGCAGGAAAATCTCCATCAAAGCATCCCTGACAGAACCCTGCAGCCTGTCCTGTTGATAATCCTCTGGTCCTAGTGCTGTTGTGACTATATAAGAATAATCTTGGGCCCCATCTACACTGCCATATAATCCAGTTTCTGAATGCAGATTAACTGCATTGAACTGGATTATATGGCAATGCGGACTCATAAAATCCAGTTCAAAGCAGTTAATCCACACTCTGAAACTGGATTATATGGCAGTGTGGATCCAGCCCTGCAGAGCTGAGTCTGGTGATAATGAGCTCATCAGTCATTGACTGGAAAAGGACTGTGGTCAGTGTGGCATTTGGTGGTGGTGTCATGTTTTCCTGCTTTCTCTCCAGGTGGGCTCCCAGCGCTTCAGTGTCAACATGCCTCACAAGTTCAGCATTCACAATTACAAAGTGCCCACCTTCTGTGACCACTGTGGTTCGTTGCTCTGGGGTCTTCTGAGACAAGGTTTACAATGTAAAGGTAAGGTGCTCTTCTACTGATACATCTTTATTTCCCAGATTGAATGGTTTAGTCTTGCAGTATAATCCAGAACATGGCTAGTCAAGAAAAAGTCCCATTGTTCTCACTGTTCTCACTGGGATTTATTGGCAGGTAAATGGAGTTAGGATGGCAGCTTTAGCACATGGATGGTTTCGATGCTGTTGCTTGAATCCAGTCCAGGTTTAATTCCCATTTTTTTCCAGGACCCATCCAAGGTGTAGACCCTGTTTTGGGAAACAGGGATTAGGATTTTGGTTAGCTCACCTAAACTGCTGGGCAAATTCCAGAAGAGTTCCCCTTCCCCACTGACATGGAAGCCATCAGCTGTCATTGAATGTAGCCTTTCTTTTGGTTCAATATACAGTGTATAGGTGTTTCCCGCTTTTCAGTGACCCACTTTTTGACCATTTTGAGTGATACAAGAATCTGTACATTATTTATTTATTTGCCACATTTATACTCTGCCTTTCTCAACCCCGGGGGGACTCGAGGCAGCTTTACATATAGGCAACTATTCAATGCCTTAAAACAATGTACAATTAATAATAATAATAATAATAATAATAATAACTTTATTTTTGTATTCTGCCACCATCTCCGTGAAGGGACTCAGGGCAGCTTTCATGGGTACAAGCCCAGTCAAACACAGATTAAAATTTAACACAGTAAAAATTTACAAATATAAACATTATAAAAACATATAAATCAACATCAACCAGCAAGGTTGCTGTTAGTTTTTTGGGCTGTCTGGCCATTTTCCTGAAGCATTCTCTCCTGACATTTCACCTGCATCTATGGCAGGCATCCTCAGAGGTTGTGACATCTCTGAGGATGCCTGCCATAAATGCAGGTAAAACGTCAGGAGAGAATGCTTCTGCAACATGGTCATACAGCCCAAAAAACTTACAGCAACCCAGTGATTCCAGTCATGAAACCTTTCGACAACACATTGAACAACCAGTAGCCTAACATAGTGGCCATATACTGAGCTAAGGGGCGAGGCAGGAGCTTGTGCAATACGGTTTCAAGGACAGGGCTGGTGAGAAAGTGCAGATGATACATTTGGGCTAGAAGGGCCGAATTAATTTAAGCAATACAACTATAGGGCAGGGACAGCGGTAAAGTGCAAGAGCCAGATATTGAATTATGGCTGGAGGGACCAAAATTATCTCGTGAACTAATTAGTCAAAAGCACAGTGGAAGATCCATGTTTTTTGTTCTTTACGGAAGGTGTCCAAGGTGGGTGCCAATCTGACCTCCCTGGAAAGATCAGGTTAGAATAGACATTTTGAGCTAGAATTTAAAACACGTTAAAGCATTTAAAAACATTACATTCACTAGTAACCATGCTATCTGCAATCGTAATCCGGGCCGTTCCAATAATCATTACACATAATTCCATATCCATCTGTTGCACTACAATTGTTCTCCAAAGGCTTGATCCCAAAGCCGCATTTTCCTTCTCTTTCGGAAGGTCAGGAGGGAGGGGGCTAATCTAATATTCAACACCTGGTCCACTCTGTTATTAGTTAGCAAAATGAAACCAAATTAAAACAATTCCTGCATGGCTGTTCTGCTGGTGATTTCAGTTATACCCACCTTCTTTCTAATACCCCAAAGGAATTAGATAATCAACATAAAAACACAAATTAAAAACTACAAGTTAAAAAAAAAACCTAAACCAAGAAGGGGGCAAAATGTAGCCTTCCAGATGTTGTTGGAGCCAATAACATCCTTCACCATTATCTTTTCTGGCTAGAAGTGATTGGAGTTTCCTCCAAAATCCTTTCAAGGTTGATCCTTTCTAACTCTGACCTAGTAGGAAAGGCATTTGTAATATATTATCTTAAATAATTTTCAATTATTTAGGATAATATGTTACAAATGCCTTGCCTACTATGACACTGAAATATAGTAAATCAATAAGAACAAGCAGTAGTAAAGGACAGATCAAGCCCTTGATTATTTCCCGAAAGTGTCTACAAATAGATTTTTTTAAAAACTGGTGCCAGAAAGGCAAGAGTGCAAGGAACAATTTGATCTCAAAGGGAAATTGTTGTTAACATCAGGAGCAGTTCTCCTCAGTCGATGTTTCGGGTAAAGCGCTCAGCATGTGACATATGAGAAAATCAATTGGAGGTCTGTAGTTATTATCAAGGCTAGCTCAAGGCATTCCAAACCTGGTCAGAATAGCACACCCTCATGGCTATTTCCATGTACAGAAAGGTGCTAAGATTTGTAATGGAATCTTAGGATGCATCTACATGAAGAACGGATACAGCTTGACACCACTTAAATGCCACAACTCAGTGTTATGTAATCAAGGAAATTATCACTTTACAGGGTCTTTGCCTTCTTTGTCAAAGAGTTCTGGCACGTCATCAAACTACAACTGCCAGGATTCCATAATATTGAATTATGGTAGTTAAAATGATGTCAACTTGCATAGATGCTACAGTGCAAATGCACCCTTAGATCAATACAGGTTGCCCTTCTTGCACTTAAGCAAGGGAAGGGGATGTCACACTGTGTTTGGGACAAATGCAGCTTTGTTCTTCAGTACCAGTACCTTCCAGAATACTGGAAAAATCCTGCAAATCTCTTGGAAAGACAGGCAGACAAATGTCAGCATGCTGGAAGAAACAAAGACCACCAACATTGAAGCAATGCTCCTACGCCATCAACTCTACTGGTCTGACCACGTTGTCTGAATGTCTGATCATTGTCTCCCAAAGCAGTTACTATACTCCCAACTCAAGAATGGGAAATGTAATGTTGATGGACAGGAAAATAGATTTAAAGATGGGCTTGTAGCCACCCTTGAAAACTGTGGCATAGACAAAGAGAAATGGGAAGCCCTGGCCCTTGGGCACTCTAACTGGAAGTCAGCTGTAACCAGCAGTGCTGCAGAATTCAAAGAGGCACGGATGGAGGGTGAAAGGGATAAATGTGCCAAGAGGAAGGCGCATCAAGCCAACCCTGACCGGAACCACCTTCCACCTGAAAACCGATGTCCTCATTGCGAGAGAACATGCAAGTCAAGAATAGGGCTCTACCTATGGACCCACTGCCAAGACAGTACACCATCATCCTCAGGCTACAAGGGATCACCTGAGAAGAAATTGAATATATACCAGTATGTACTGTTTAATCCCAAAGGGAAAGCTCTGCAACCTGGCACTGGCTCTAAGGATATACTTGAGTCAGGCCAGGTGCTGAGGCACATGAACAGTGCTTGGTTCTTCAGTTCATATTCTATGTATCAGAAGCCTAGAAGCATTTGGTTGATCATCATTATAAAGGGGGATTCCAACCCATGAGCCATTGGGTCCTGGACTTGAAGAGGTTCCAGGAAAGAAAGAAACAGTTGTAGCTAACGGGATCAAATATGACACTAATTCCAGCACATTAAGACACAGAAATAACGCCTTCCACAATTGTCAGCTAGTGTTGTATAGTGGTTTGAATGTTGGATTAAGACTTTGGCAGAACAAGGTTTGGACCACCCTTCAGCCATGGAAACATACTGTATGACTTCGGGCAAAGCTCTCAGCCTTATTCAAGTGTTATGGCAAATTTAATGTGGATACAAATGGCCAAGAAAACCTGATGTTAGGAATTCTATAAATCAGAAATGCCTTGGAGGTACATCATCATAATTGTCACTATCGTCGACATCCGTCACTGTCTTTAGATAATTTAATTTGACTGGTTGTTCTGACACGACAAATAAATAAATAACTGTCTTTAGAGGAGCAGATTTTTCCTACAAACTCTGTAGCTATGTACTCACAGTTTTGCACCACAAAAAAATGCACTTCCACCCTTTCTTCCGCAAGGGGGCAGTCAAATAAAAGGGATGCTAGTAAGCATTATTAGTCTGTCAAAAATAAATAAAGAGTTTGAATCTTAAGATGCTGGTTTATTTGCTGTTTCCTTTATATATTTGAAGGCAGAATTCCCAGAATGGTTTGTTCTGTGAATTAAATAAACAACTAGGTAGATATTCTTAGTTCAACTCTGTGCTCAGTTTAACCATTCTATGTATTTGCAGTTTACATGGAGAAAGCAGATGGTTTTAAAGCCATTTTCAACCCTTTTCTGGTTTTGTGTGTGTGTGTGTGTCAGGAGCAACTTGAGAAACTGCAAGTTACTTCTGGTGTGAGAGAATTGGCTGTCCGCAAATGCAGTTAAGATGGATGGTAGTCATTGATATTTGAAGGCAACCAATTTCAACCTCATTTTTCTTCTTTCCCCTCCCCACCACTATTGCCTTCTCTTTCTTGGATTAAATTACAGTTTGCAAGATGAATGTACATAGACGCTGTGAATCAAATGTGGCACCAAACTGCGGAGTGGATGCAAGAGGGATAGCTAAAGTCCTCGCAGATCTTGGCGTCACTCCAGATAAAATCACTAATAGTGGACAAAGAAGGAAGAAGGTAATGAAAGCAACCATTTAAAACATGATCTAATGTCTGACTGTTCTGCATTGTAAAATACGGGTAAGATCCTCCAGCTTGGTTCTTTCCATTTGTCAATGCAATTGTGCAATAGGACTGAAGTCACCTTACTATTTATTGAAAGAGATAAAAAAAAAGGTTTTCCCCTGACATTAAGTCTAGTCGTGTCTGACTCTGGGAGGTGGTGCTCATCTCCATTTCTAAGCTGAAGAGCCAGTGTTGTTCATAGACACCTCCAAGGTCATGTGGCTGGCATGACTGCATGGAGCACCATTACCTTCCCGCCAGAGCAATACCTATTAATCTACTCACATTTGCATGTTTTTGAACTGCTAGGTTGGCAGAAACTGGGGCTAATAATGGGAGCTCATCCTGCTTCCTGGATTCAAACCTTTCGGTCAGCAAGTTCAGCAGCTCTGCAGTTTAACCCGCTGCGCCACCTGTGGCAGATTTAAAATATCTTACAAAAACTTTGTAAAAATAGAATGCTAAAAGTTATTTTAAACAACTAAACCACCCGTAGAGTTAAAACCTGTTAAAATTACTTAAAATACAATATTTAAAAATCAACCTGAGCTAGGCTTTCCTTACCTCTGAGCTAAATGGAGGTCTGGAAAGTGCAAATCCAACTTCTGACTGGGGAGTGGAGAGAGGAATGACAAAGTCATTCATTCTTGACTATCAAAAAGAAATTTACAAATCTTTCAGTCTTTACTGCAGATGTTCACATGTTTGCAGTGGCATCTCTACAAATCTTAGCTGTAAAACCCTCTAATATTTACAAACAAAATAGGAGCAGTTGGCAACAAACATCTGTGAGTGGTCAATAGAGCAGCTTGATTAATGACACTAGTTAGGAGAGGTTGCAGCAGTTTGCTTTTGACTGATCCTACTGGAAAGGATGAGACATTCTCCACTATTTGGCTAGTTGAGTGCCAACTATTTTTACATTTTTAACTCAATTTGCAGCAATTGAAGTAAGCTGAGGATCACAGAATCTATGAACATTTTGAACTCAGTTTGCAGCAAATACTTTCAAAGCATGTGAAAATGTGGGATAGCAAAGGATTGCTCAGGATTGTTTCTGTCTAATGGAAGCAGCTTGAGAATATGTTGTAATCAGTGTTGGATGACAGGATACTTAAGGAGGACTTAGCCACCTCTCGATAATCCCTTTATTCATACAGATAGGAACCTTACTACTGTATATACGCATGAATAAGTCTACACGTTTTAAATCAATTCCATAATTTGGCTTGACTCATCCTTGGGTCTGCAATAGTAGACCTTAAGCCTTTTAAAAAAGGAAACCATTCTGTTCTCTGATATGAGTGGCAAAAGGCAAGAGCTTAGTCCATCCCAGAAATACCTAAAAGAAGGACCCACCTCCTCTATCCTCTCTGCTATGGGACCACTTCTTGCCTTTTTGAATCCCGGAATGTGAAAATTGAGCAGCATCCAGGGATGGTTGGGCCCTATGGAGACATTGGTGTTTTCCCCTCTCTTAGTTAATTGTGACCACTTTGACATAAAGTTGACTTATACATGAGTACAAAGAGGGGTTTTTTTTTTAACAATTCCCATTGGTATCAAATGTTTCTATTCATGTGGAAAAGCCTGGTGTGGGGCAGAGGAGAGGCACCAAGAATGTGTGACAAGGTTCCCCAAATCTCTTCCCTGCCTGAAATTCCATAAAGAAATTAGAAGTATCTCCATGCTCCACATTAAGCAGAACATTCAACTTGTCCCTTCAACTGATTTGACCTCAGTCATAATGGAGTCATGAAGGACTTTATTATTTTTCAGTTGTCAGAAGGGATCGTTCTTGTCAGAAAGCCATGTAAACATCAAAGCCACTACTTTGATGTCCCCTTGTGGGAACACATGTGAACATAAATAATTCTTATCTAGTCGAAAAACTGGCATGAGATCATTCCTTGCCAGATGTTCCTCCCAACCCTCTGTGATGTTCCAGTGATGGAATACAATGAAATAACATTCTTCAGAAAGAGAATTCAGCTGATGTTCACAATGACACCTCAGAAACTGGTCCGTTTTTCATTTGGGGCAAAAATAAGTAAATCATGGGGTATTTCATGAACACTGTAATCACTGCAACAACAACAAGAACTGCACTCCTTCTGGTGAAGTGGGGAAGGCTGTTTTAGACTATACTCTTAGAACAAATCATTCAGAATTTAGAAATATGCACTTGCTAAAGATCTTTATGAAGTCATATTTTGATATCCACCCAAATTTCTCTCATGCAGAGCTACTGATGATATTAAAATGAGTATGTATTGGACTTGCGCTCGGTTAATTATGACCTTTGATTCTGACAGGCTTAGAATTCAGAAGAAACATTAAGTCATAAAAAGTACCTCTGCTTTTAGTGATCTTATATGTGGCTGTATAGTTTTATCTAGATTTATTTATGCCACTTGGCAATCATAGCTTATTAAGTTACATTTCCAAGATTGTACATACAGGCCCTTCTTTACTCATAATGAACTGCACTCATGAATGGTGACTCAGGCTCCAAAATGTTTTTCAGGCTCCAAAAGATTGTTTTCTCTCTCAAGGTCCTGAAGTCTTTGTGAGGAGCAAAGAAATACTCACATATTGCAAATCACAAGCAGTACTTTGGCCAACTTTACTCTTAGACTCACACCCTCATCATGTGCCTCTTCACCCAACCCCAAACAGAGAGTTGTGCCTACTATCAAAGACGGAGGAGTTTCTAAATGTTGTTACCATCATCAGAAGCATTGTATTTTACTGTGGTTTTTTCCAATGATGTGCACTGGACTGTCCCCTTTCTTCCTTTTCTTTGATTCTCAAGGGCTGCTATTGCTTACTGGTGGTCTTCCTTTCCCTCCTTTGGACTGCAGTCCTGTTGTCACTTGCTGCAAAAATTGGCTGGATAAAAATCTTTAGTATTTTGTATATCATTATTTTTAAGCCACCTATTTCACATCAGATGTCGAACATAACTGACAATGAAACTGTTAAGAAAGACAAAAATACATATGCAATATAGTTGGGTTCTGTGTCCCATTCTATACTTCCAAGTCTGGCAATTTATAAGCTTTCTCTTCACACCAATTCTAGTTCTTTGCTCACTGATAAAGGTTGCATGAGAAGAACACATCATTAAGTATTTCTGTTGTTCTCTTTTTAGCTTGTTCCAGGTGCAGAATCTCAACCTCCGGTTCCTGGATCTTCACCGGAAGATGATAGGTCAAAGTCAGCCCCAACATCCCCTTGTGATCAAGGTTTGCCAACTTTTATTTTCCAAATGAATAAATATATATTTTTTCATGCCAGGAGTGACTTGAGAAGCTGCAAGTCACTTCTGGTGTGAGAGAATTGGCCGTCTGCAAGGACATTGTCCAGGGGATGCCCTGATGTTTTACCATACTGTGGGAGGCTTCCCTCATGTCCCTGCATGAGAAGCTGGAGCTAACAGATGGGAGTTCCCCAGATTCGAACCACTGACCTTTCAGTCAGCAGTCCTGCCAGCACAAGGGCTTAACCCATTTTGCCACCAGGGACTCCTAATATTATAATAATCTGGTATTATTTGCTCCTAATCATTGAACCATAGCAACTCAGATTTAGCAACCATAAAAAAGGAAATATTTTTTAGAAAACATTAGAGCCATTCAAATTTGTTTGGCTCTTTCAAACCCAGAACTGTCTTATTCAGAGTAGTAACAGCTTGCAGCCCCCAAGGCAGCGAGGTGGTGAACCAGCCAAAGGTTTTAGTCTATACTTCTCCTTTAAAAGCTATCCAAGGTGCTGAACCATATCTACAAAATAGTTTCAGCACACTGGACGGTGCATTTAAAGTTTGAATTGAAACTCAGAAATGATTCACCATGGCTTTGACATGGGATACAATAAAACTGGATCAAAAGAGATCTCAGTATTTGGTCTCAGGCCTTTTGGTTCAACAGTTGTTTTAAAGTACTATTGAGAATTATGTGATTGGACTTCACACTGTTGAACACCAAGTCACAGCAGCCCTAGCCAATACAGTCAAGATTATTTTGAAGTTTTAGCCACAATGACTGGAAAGTTATCTTTTTGGACTATAACTCCCAAAATTCCTCTATCATCATGGCTGCTTCTGTCTGGGGGATTCTGGGAGCTATAACAACAAAGGGCATTTTCCCCAAGGCATTGTTTTCTTCTACTTTCTCCAGAATTAATATACCATTGCAGAGTCAGCTGTGATTTCTGTAAAACAAATAATATACCTACCTCCCTTTCTGTCCCTTTTCATTATTTCATTATCCTGCAATATTTTCACAGAAATTAAAGAGCTTGAAAATAACATTAGGAAAGCATTATCATTTGATAACCGAGGAGAAGAACACAGGGGAGCAGCAACAAGTTCAACTGACAACCAGCTCAACACACCCGGCGAGAATGGGGAAAACGGAGAGGTCAAAGCACAGACAAAGCGCATGGGCCTCGAAGAGTTCAACTTCATCAAGGTGTTAGGAAAAGGCAGTTTTGGAAAGGTGAATAGCCTTTTGTTTCTACATGCCTCTTCCTGGTTTAAAATTTGGTTTAAAATATACCTTGATGAAAGGAACATGGCTGGCTGTGAATATTCTTGAAGATGCGTGACAGAGCCAACACATACAGGAGTAAGCATGATGTAATCCCACAAGGTCTATAGTGTGACTTTGTAAATTGGGGGGGGGGGGATAGATGGCTGGGGGGGGGGCAAATAAAGCTCAATCAGAAGAGAAATCATAGAATAATGGAGTTTGAAGAGACCACATGGGCCATCTATGCAGGAAAAGCACAAAGTACCCCTGACAGATATCCATCCAGCCCTTGTTTTAAAGCCTCCAAAGAAAGAGTGTCCACCAAACTCTGCCAACTTCAGAATCTCTCTCAAAATGGTGTCTCAAAGTGATGCCATGCTTCTAGTTGACATTTTGAGAGGAACTCTGGCAATAACACAAGTATTTGGAGGTTGTGAAGAATTCTGGAGGGTCTATGAGCATATTTTCCAACTCTTCTTTTGCATTATAGTGGGTTTTTCAGCTTTCTAGCTGTGCAAACTCAGCAAGGCATTAAAAAGTTTATTCTGCCTCCTACCACTTTACCATAAAGAAGCCAGGAGGAAGATCTTGATGAAGTCTTCTGCCAACAGTTGACCAAACAGGCACAGAAAAGAGATGTAGTAGTCATGGGCGATTTCAACTATCCCGATATTTGCTGGAAAACAAACTCGGCCAAGAGTACAAGGTCCAACAGATTCCTCGCTTGCCTTGCAGACAATTTCATGGTCCAGAAGGTAGAAGAGGCAACAAGGGGATTGGCTACTCTTGATCTCATCCTAACAAATGCGGAGGACCTGATCGATGCGGTCGAAGTGGTAGGATCCTTAGGGGCAAGTGACCATGTGCTCCTGCAATTTGAGGTACAAAGGAAGGCCGAAACTAAGACAAGTCAAACCCGCATTTTGGACTTTAGGAGAGCTGATTTCCAAAAAATGAAGGAAACGCTGAGCAGCATTCCGTGGACACAGATACTAAAAGACAAGGGAGCTACGGATGGATGGGAATTTCTCAAGAGTGAAATACTCAAGGCGCAATTGCAAACCGTGCCAACAAAGAGAAAAAATAGGACAAGTGCAAAGAAGCCAGAATGGATGTCCAAAGAACTTCTAACTGTGCTAAGACACAAAAGAGACATGCACAAGATGTGGAAAAAGGGAGAAATCACCAAAGAAGAATTCAAACAAATAGCCAACACCTGTAGGGAAAAGGTCCGCAAGGCTAAAGCAAAAAACGAGCTCAGACTTGCCAGGGACATTAAAAACAATAAAAAGGGCTTCTATTCTTATGTCAGTAGAAAAAGGAAAAACAAGGAGGCGATAGGACCTCTTCGAGGAGAAGATGGGGCAATGGTGACAGGGGATAGGGAAAAGGCAGAACTACTTAATGCCTTCTTTGCCTCGGTCTTCTCACAAAAAGAGAGTCTTCAACCTCAGCAAGATGGAGTGGATGAGGGATTGGAGGACATCCAACCCCAAATTGGGAAAGAAGTCGTCCAGGAACACCTGGCCGCTCTTAATGAGTTCAAGTCCCCAGGGCCAGATCAACTACACCCAAGAGTATTGAAGGAACTAGCGGAAGTCATTTCGGAACCATTGGCAACCATCTTTGCGAGTTCTTGGAGAACGGGAGAAGTTCCAGCAGATTGGAGGAGGGCCAATGTGGTCCCAATCTTCAAGAAGGGAAAAAAGGACGACCCAAACAACTACCGTCCGGTCAGCCTCACGTCGATACCGGGCAAGATTCTGGAAAAGATTGTTAAGGAAGCGGTCTGCAAACACTTAGAAACAAATGCAGTCATCGCTAATAGTCAACATGGATTTATCAAAAACAAGTCATGCCAGACTAATCTGATCTCTTTCTTCGATAGAGCTACAAGCTGGGTAGATGCGGGGAATGCCGTGGATGTAGCGTACCTGGATTTCAGTAAAGCCTTCGACAAGGTCCCCCATGACCTTCTGGCAAGGAAACTAGTCCAATGTGGGCTAGGCAAAACTACGGTGAGGTGGATCTGTAATTGGTTAAGTGGACGAACACAGAGAGTGCTCACTAATGCTTCCTCTTCATCTTGGAAAGAAGTGACGAGCGGAGTGCCGCAGGGTTCCGTCCTGGGCCCAGTCCTGTTCAACATCTTTATTAATGACTTAGATGAAGGGCTAGAAGGCATGATCATCAAGTTTGCAGACGACACCAAATTGGGAGGGATAGCCAATAGTCCAGAGGACAGGAGCAGAATTCAAAACGATCTTGACAGATTAGAGAGATGGGCCAAAACTAACAAAATGAAGTTCAACAGTGACAAATGCAAGATACTCCACTTTGGCAGAAAAAATGAAATGCAAAGATACAGAATGGGTGACGCCTGGCTCGAGAGCAGTACGTGTGAAAAAGATCTTGGAGTCCTCGTGGATAACAAGTTAAACATGAGCCAACAATGTGATGTGGCGGCAAAAAAAGCCAATGGGATTTTGGCCTGCATCAATAGGAGCATAGTGTCTAGATCTAAGGAAGTAATGCTACCCCTCTATTCTGCTTTGGTTAGACCACATCTGGAATATTGTGTCCAATTCTGGGCACCACAATTCAAGAGAGATATTGACAAGCTGGAATGTGTCCAGAGGAGGGCGACTAAAATGATCAAGGGTTTGGAGAACAAGCCCTATGAGGAGCGGCTTAGGGAACTGGGCATGTTTAGCCTGAAGAAGAGAAGGCTGAGAGGAGATATGATAGCCATGTATAAATATGTGAGAGGAAGCCACAGGGAGGAGGGAGCAAGCTTGTTTTCTGCTTCCTTGGAGACTAGGACGCGGAACAATGGCTTCAAACTACAAGAGAGGAGATTCCATCTGAACATTAGGAAGAACTTCCTGACTGTGAGAGCCGTTCAGCAGTGGAACTCTCTGCCCCGGAGTGTGGTGGAGGCTCCTTCTTTGGAAGCTTTTAAGCAGAGGCTGGATGGCCATCTGTCAGGGGTGATTTGAATGCAATATTCCTGCTTCTTGGCAGGGGGTTGGACTGGATGGCCCATGAGGTCTCTTCCAACTCTTTGATTCTATGATTCTAGGTGATTTTAATCTTTTTTTCCTTGGCTCTCTGGTGGTTTCTGGCAAGAAATAAAATGTGGATGTTTGCTTCTTTTCTGAACAAGGTGCACCTACACGATAGAATGAATCCCTTTGTTTTTCTTCAGAGTTCCTCTTGAAATTGTGTCGCAAAATGATGCCACACTTCTGGCCACCATTTTGAGAGGGATTCTATTACAAATATGCTTGTAGGTATTTCAGAATGCAGAAGAGTCACCCGTGAATCTATTGCCCCATTGCCTTACAGTTTATTTGAACCCCTTTTCAGTTGTACAGATGCTTCTTCTTCAGCAGCTCCAAGTTGTACGGGAGCAATTCTGTTGCTGGACTCTGTTCTAAGAGGGTTTTGCAGCAGATGAGTTCCTCTAAAATCATGGTGTACAGCTGCAAAAGAAGTGGATATAAATCCAGATGCGAAATCACTGCTCCTGGTGTCAGACTAGAAACAGGAGAAAAAACAAGATGTTATCACTTTAAGTGAATATGTTTTTCTGGATGAGAGGCTTGGAGACCATGTGCTCTGCCAAGGACTAGGAGAGGGCAAAAAATGAACCCCAGTTTCCCCGAAGTAACTAATTATATGTATTTTCCAAATGCAGAATTGATTTAAGTTCATGAATTGCTGATAGGGTGAGTTTTATAAATAGAGAATAGATTCCATAAATCAATTCCTTCTTGCCATGCACAAGATCTTCTCTGGAAGGTTTGCGATATACACTTGGCAAGATTATGACAGGCTACGGGAAAGAAAGAGAAGGCAGAGAAAGGAAGAACTTCTTATAAAGACTTACACAGACTTCTGCTCACAGAAAAGAGGATTTTTTCCCCATAGCAATATATCCTCTGAGCCAGCTGCTCTCTTGTAGACTAGAGCTTTACAAATATTTCATGATGATACACTTTTAAGATATGCATCATTCCGCAACATAGTAATTCAGTTTTACAAGGAAATCAGAGGTTTCACCAACTCCTTATAACATACATATATTAGAATAACGAAAGGTTGGGAGATACAACATACCTCATGAAAATCTTTCATTTATATTTTTCATGATAAATAATTTGTAATTTGTAAGATTTTAAATGTATTTCTATTATTTTGTAAGATTTTTGTCCTTTCCCATTATATGTATATGACATACCTACATACATCAGCTAACACGCTAACAAGTTGCAACACACAGTTTGAAAAGTTCTGTTGTAGGCAATCATATTGTCCTAAACACACAGAAAATCCCTAGGGGAGTCAAGGAAATCCACATTTTTTTCTGTGCAGGGAATCCTATCTTTGCAAACAACTCCCCCCTCAAAAGTGTTGTGTTTCAAACGACTCTTTCCAAGAGGGAGAAGATTGTTTATCTCTTCCTAGCAAAAATGAATTATTACAGTCATTCCACCACATTTGCATTTTTGACTTTTGTGGATTTGATTATTCACAGATTTCATTTTAAATGTTCTCTCATCTCTAGGTCCTCCATTGTGACTTATTTATTTATTTATTTACAGTATTTCTATTCCACCCTGCTTATCCTGAAGGGGACTCAGGGCAGATCACAATGCACACATACACAGCAAACATTCAATGCCGTTTTCCAGACAGAGAGACAGACAGAGGTATTTTTGGCATTTCCACTTAGGTGCCTGGAGGTTTACTCGATTCCGACTTCATGGTCATCTTCCTCCAGCCATGCTAGAGATGTCTAGAAATAACACCTCTCTTGAACATCAGCAGCCATTGACCATAAAGTAATGCTGGAAAACCTATACATTCATAGATAGGTGTCCTCTCAAGTTAAAAAAATGAGAAATTTTGTTATTGGCATTTTCCCACTCTCACTGTGGTACTGAGCCCCTAACCACAGCAAATGTGGATTTCTGGCTGTCCTGTGGTCTAGCCATGTCTTGGTCTTTTGTGAACTGGAGTCCAAAAGATCTTGGTAAGTGGACCCGAGACTTCGCACCCTTAAATCTAGGACATTTAGGTGCAGCAGATGATTATCTAAATTCGTACTCAAATGTCGGGTGCTCCTGTATAAGTAATGAAGTTCCCTTCTAACAAAACTTGATAGTTCTTTGAATACTTTTAATAGAACAACAGATGGCCTCCTTGCACTGAAACAAACTGTAATCGTAACTAATACAAGTGTATTTTCTATAGAGCCTACATTGGTGAATAATTCTCTGATTTCTAAATTGGATTACTTCATATATTTTTCCAAATGTCAGCATTACATTATGTTTGTTAACTTGAAAGTACGTATGTGGATTGAAATGCTAAGCTACAGTGGGTGTCTTTGCCGCTGTACCTGAGTAAAGAAAGTGCTCTGTAGGAGGGTTGACATTTCTTCTCCCTGAAGGCGATTCTTGCTTTTGCGTTCTCTGATTTTGAAAGTCAAATCGTTTTGTTTTTCTACTTACCAGCCACTGTGCAAACTCAACAAGGCATGAAAAGTCTGTTTATTCTGCCTCCTACCGCTTCAGCACAAAGTGAAGTTGTAGAGGTGATTTTAATGATGATGGAAGTGGCAGCCTTGAGCCTCCTTTTCTTGGCTCTCGTGTGGCTTCTGGCTTTTAGGGAAACTTAGATGTTTGCTTCTTTTCCTAACAAGGTATATGGTGATTATATGAAATCTGCAGTTGCATCCATACTGTTTGACATAATTTGAACTGCCGTAAATTATTTATAATATGTATAATTAATTATAACATAATAATGAATACAATTTGACATGATTTGAGCTGACATGACTCAATGTTATGGAAGCCAGGGAGTTGTAATTTCAGCCTGGGGGCTCATCAAACTACAACTCCCAGGATTCCATAGCATTGAGCCATGGCAGTTAAAGTAGCATCAAACTACATTAATTCTACAGTGAAAATGCACCCTACAATGCCTACATGTCTAGACTTAGGACTCCCCTAAGACATGTTGCTTCCTGGGGAACAGTAGCAAATGACCCCACCTAGTTTTATCTGCATAATATCCAAAATCAGCCAAATTATTTGGAATCTATGGTGAACTATCTCATAGTCAATTCTGTCCACCACCCCTAGTAGCAAATCAAATAATTTTCTGCTCTTCCACGATATCCCAAATCTGTTATTGAAGGAGGGAAGCTCAGTCTGTCTAATGATGGTGCCAATCTTACTCATAGTACTATAGTAAAGGTAAAGGTTTCTCCTGAGATTAAGTCTAATTGTGTCCAACTCTGGGGGTGGTGCTCATCTCCATTTCTAAGCTGAAGAGCCAACATTGTTCGTAGACACCACCAAGGTCATGTGGCCAGCATGACTGCATGGAGTGCCATTACGTTCCCACCAAAGCGGTACCTATTGATCTACTCACATTTGCATGTTCTCAAACTGCTAGGTTGTCAGAAGCTGGAGCTAATAGCAGGAGCTCACCCCCGCTCTCCTGATTTGAATTGCCGACCTTTTGGTCAGCATGTTCAGCAGCTCAGCCGTTTAACCCACTGCGAAACCAGAGGGTCCTCATAGTACTATAGTTGATTAAACCTTTTAAAAGTCTTAATTAGGTTAAAAGCTACACACACACAATATTTATACCACAAGCTAGGTGTATTAAGAATGTGGATTGGTTTTATTTCTAAACAATTATATCCTGCACCAAATGTAAGAATCTGTGTCTTGATACATTAGTGTGGAAGCTACAGTATATAGGTGTTTTGTGTGAATGTAATGAGAAACCTCTGAGTCTATGTGAAATGTAAATGTAAATGGAAGTTTTTCATGAGATACATTGTTTCCCCATACATTTTGTTATTACAATTTACGTATGTGTCTGAATCTCTTACAAGGGGATGGTTAAACATCCAGTTTGCTACTAAAACAGAATTACTGTGTCGCGAAATGATGCCTATCTAAAAAGTATATCACCAACATGAAATGTTTGGAAAGCTTTGGTACAAATCATGAATGTGTGGAGATAAGCACTGTTGAAGGAGCCATAACTCCAATGGCCGCAAGCTGCTTTATTGATATGGTTTGTATGTAGGGCTTCTGTCTCCACCACTAAATTGATGCTGTAATTCTGAATTGTATCAGGTTAATGGCAGTAAAGAAATAAAGCATAAGCACATTGCAGTCCGGATGAATTAATTTTTCCTCTTGATGTTAGGTCATGCTAGCCGAGCTAAAAGGCAAAGACGAAGTATACGCAGTGAAAGTCCTAAAGAAAGATGTCATCCTACAAGACGACGATGTGGACTGCACAATGACAGAAAAACGGATTCTGGCATTAGCACGGAAACATCCCTACTTAACGCAACTCTACTGCTGCTTCCAGACCAAGGTGGGTTAACTAAATCTATTCCCTAAGTAAGGCCCAAATTCTCTACAAAGAATTGGTGTGCTTTGTCCATGGAAAATAACTTGGAGAAGTTTGGTATTACCAAGCTAACTTCTGTAGTAAAGTCTTTGGCCCCATCTACACTGCATTTTAATGCAGTTTCAAACTACGTTATATAGTCAGTCTAGGCTCATATAATGCAGTTAAATGCAGTTAAACTGCATTATATGAGTCTGCACTGACCATATAATGCAGCTTCAAACTGTGTTGTTAGGGCCCTTGTTAGTGGGGGATTGAAGTAGCAAGACTTCAAAACTGTGGCTCTTATGTGCTTTCAAGTCAAATCAATCTTAAGACAGCCAGATTCAAGGTTTTTCTTGTTGACATTGATTCAAAAGAAGTTTGCCATTGTCTTCCTCTCAAACTGAGAGGATGCAACTTTCCAAACAATGGATTTCCACGGTTGGGGCTACTGATTGGTTTTGGGCTGCAATTTGTGTTATAGGTTGTTTTGTCATGCTTTCGTCCATTAGCTTGTTTTGCCAAAATACATCAGTGCAGCCAATTTGTGGGTAGTCGTCATGGGGAATTGGTCCCTGCCCCCTCTTTGGACCCCCTCCCCTGATATATAATTTATAGAACATCTTAATCTGAATTTTGTACTTGGAATTGTGTCCGTTACTGTGCATTGTTTCACTCTCAGTATTTCCTATGCATAAAATATTCACAACCCACCAGAAAATACTCTGGTTTAAACCCTATCGGAACAAACAGATAGTTGGGTTGCTGTGAGTTTTCCAGGCTGTATGGCCATGGTCCAGAAGCATTCTCTCCTGATGTTTCACCCACATTTATAGCAGGCATCCTCAGAGGTTGTGAGGTCTGTTGGAAACTAGGCAAGTCAGATTTATATATCTGTGGAATGTCCTGGGTGGGAGAAAGAAATCTTGCCTGTAGTTGTTCTGTATGGCCCCTCAAGAGCCAGAAGATGGCACTAAGGATACAACAAAAATTCTTCAATTCTCTTTTTTTCCTTTTTCTCTCTCTCTGTGTGAAGGAAATTACTGGTTACATAATTCTGTACAAATATCAAGAGCCACTGTATTTAAATAAATGTTAAAGTTATTTTAACACTGTTCCGGTATACCAGGAGGAATGTGAAAATTCAATTCGGATCTGTTTTTTCATAAATCTGGATGTGTGTTTTCTTTCTGATCTTGTTTCCATAAGGCCTCCCTGAACCATTTCCCTCATAAATTAAAATTTTCCTGAAAGGACATTTATGTGCTTCTTTTCTCCTACATTCATTATAATGATTTTTTTGATTCTATACATTGTTACCTGTGCATATTTTAAAATATGCACATTTTCTAAGAACCTCAAAAATTATGTAAACATTTAAGTACCTCAAACATTGTGAATTTTGGTAACAAGATGCTTGTTTTTCTAGTAACAAAGTTCAGTTGGTTGCACAAATGTTAACTTTGTCAAAACTGTCAAATGCAATGATATTTTGATCCATGTTTAATATCAATATGGGCACAAAACATTGACATTTATGTAGAACAACTGCAACTTTGCATATAGTATTATTCTAATATAATATCTCTGTTTATCATCAGTAAGGCAGTCAGCTAATTGGCAATATGTAGGAGCACACATTTCCTACCCAGCTCCTTTTATATAAGTGGGAGTACTTATAGTGAAACTAACCAGGAGTTTACCAGATCAGAAAAGCTTAACGTTAATTTCAAACTTTAATATCCATCCCAAATCAGAAACTTAAAATTTTTCAATAAAAACTATAAAAACAATCTGTCAACCACCTTTTAATTTTGCTTCAAATTCGTTTAGATAAGACAATAACAAAGAGCACTCTACACTGACCAGTTAACTCACTTTCAGACTGCTATTCAAGAAATTGGTTTTGCTGTGCAGATGATTACATAGGAAATCCTGGAACCGGTTTGATGCCCAGGTGGTGATTATAGAAACCACAAAGCACTGGTGCACAGTGGGCTTTTTTCTGGTATGCTTTTGCGGGAGTTTGTTGTCTAGCCACTGCAGTTTGAAGCTAGCATCAAACTGCATTAAATGATCCGTGTAGATGGTGTTTGGATTTGGATGTGATTCTACTATTGTGGTCAGTACCTGGTAACTTTAACACACTGATGAGGAAAGGATGGCCCTCCAGATGCCCACGAAATCATAGAGCTGGAAAAAAGCCTGTCCTGTTTCAGACTACTTCCAGTTTCAGGTGTCCCCACCCAAAAGTTTGTTTGCTTCTGATCCCTGATAAACTTTACTGTTGTGGCATATAGTAAATGATGCAGCAGGTGGTTTACAGCATGCCAATCCTTTCAGCAATGAGGTCCAGCATCCCCTCACAAATAATGGTAGAATTTGGCATCTAAACAATTACTTCTAGCCACTGTATCTCCAGCCATTACTGGCCAAATGGAGCTCCTGAACTGGAGACATCCTCCAAAGATAAGACTAATGGAAAACGGACCCCCAAGGTTTATACAATGCAACTCCTATATTCATAGATCCAGTACTCACAGTTTCATTTACCCTCATCTAACAAAATATGTCTTCTCTTGGCACCTTCTAGATCATCCAGCTTGTCTCTATAGTATTGGTCAGGACTAATTGATGGATCAAATTGGGCTTTCTATGTGTATTGAATGTCTATAAGTGCACATTTGGAAGTTTCCAGTCACTACCTTACTAGATGCAAAGTCATAAACTTTCAGCCTCGGCTCCATTTTCCTAACAAGGACCTCATAATGCACAATAACAACCTGAAATTATAATGATGGAGTGAGACATCATTTGTGTGAAGGACTATCATGACAGATACAGTTCTGTTGAAATTCAATGCTTATGGTTCTGTGTAGGCAATATCACCATCATTACAACATATTACAAAATCTGTGGTTTAAGGGCATGTTTCAAACACTGCAATAATGTGTTTTCCTACAACTTAGAAACATAACTTTACTAAACTCAGCAGACCACCAAATTCCTTACATGCTTTTGACTGCAGTTCAGAGAAGGAATTTCATATCAGAAATCCTAAACAGAATCTGCTCTGGAAAAAGGCAGAGCTGGAATACCAGTGGCTGGTTTTCATCCCAGAACAATGTAAGATAAAGAAATTTAGATAGAAAAAAATAAAGGATTATATACACCTCAACTACATCTCGTTTAAAATATCATCAAGGTATATGCACTGGATTTCTACACTAGGAAAATCTGTGACAGCAGCTGAGTTCACACAAACAGAGCCAGAAATCTTCAGAATTTTATCTTATCAATAATGAGCAAATCAGCTGTGATTTGCTGCGCAATCACTCATGTTTGGGTGTTTTAGCAAGTGGGAGTAACTAAAACAGAGTTAGACACAGTGTGGCCTCCTAGATGTTGCTGGGCTTTGCATTTTTTATTACTGGAAAAGTTGTTTAGATCTGCAAGGAGATGCAGTCCAGCAACAGGAAGAACATTTGGATCTAAATTACAAAAAAAGGATATTCCAACCAAAGTTTCAGAAAAACTGTTCTACATTGAAATGGACTATCTTGGACAAGTATGCACTCTTCTTTATTGCATGTTTTTATCCCAAAGTTAGATTTGGGCTGCTTCAGGCCCCCTGGTCGCGCAGTGGGTTAAACTACTGAGCTGCTGAAATTGCTGACTGAAAGGTTGGCAATTCGAATCCAGGGAGCGGAGTGAGCTCCCGTTGTTATTCCCAGCTTCTGTCAACCTAGCAGTTAAAAAACATGCAAATGTGAGTAGATCAATAGGTAACACCTTAGCAGGAAGGTAATGGTGTTCCATGCAGTCATGCTGGCTACATGACATTGGAGGTGTCTACGGACAACGCCAGCTCTTCGGCTTAGCAATGGAGATGAGCACTAACTCCCAGAGTTGGACACGACTAGATGTAATATCAAGGGGAAACCTTTACCTTTACCTTTGCTGCTTCTACACAACTGGATCATAATCTGAAAAGAAATCCAATTCCACTCCAGCGAGTCTCTACATGCACTCCAGGAACTGCAAAAAAGCTACCATGGTACCAACAAAGCTCCTTGCATGCCAAATCGACCCAACAGAACAACTTCCTTTTCTTACTCCATTGAGAGAAGTGCACTGTACTCCAGCAGCCCATCAGGATCAGCAATGGAACCCATCTCAAAAAAAAAAAAAAAAAGCCTGGAAGGGGGGGGGCGGTGATTTATTTTCTGGAGAGGGGGAAAAGATGTTTGTTTACTTTTCCAGAGAGTACCATATCCAGTTCCTTCATCTGAATTTTGTAGTGGTGGTGCTGTTTCCAGGAGTGCTGCACATGTTACTCCGGAATTTCTGCTCTTCAGCATCTATTCACTGGCCAGCTGCAGCACATTTGTTGCAAATTTCCAATTTCACCTGACTTTTTAAACATATGTTTTCCATGTGGTGCCTATATTAGGGGCATCCTTTTTCTGGCCTCCCCCTATAATTCTCATAATTTTGGATTTTAAAGCACGTGTAGATGGGGCCTTGGAAAACTCAAATTCAAATGCCTACATATCCAGGAAATTGCCTGGGTGAACTTCGGTGAATAATTCTCTTGCTCAGACAGATCTTTCCCATAGGACTGTTGCGATGATAAAATGAGGTTGAGAAGAAGAAAAAAACATGTGCACTGCCCTGAGCTCATTGGATGAAAGGTGCCAGTCCCTGAGATAAAAGCATGGTATAAATATGATGATGATTTGCTGTAAAGCCAGCTTGCAAAGAGGAGGAGGAGAAGTGTGATGAAATATTGTTTTGATACTACCTAATATCACAAGCTTGTTACACTTATGTTTTTAAAAAGGAATTATCTCTATTTGTCTGCCTCTCATTAGGATAAAATTGTTTTCTCCTTGCAGAAACATCTCTCAAATAGCTATTATCTACAGGTTCCATTGACAAACTGTGTCATGGCAACTTTGCAGTGCTTGATTAATGGAAAGCAACCCTAAATTTATCTTTGAATAACAGCTCGAGGGGGAAAATATGTCGCATATGATTTAGAGTGCAAATTAGACTGTCTGGCTGGTGACTCTTACAGTTGTCTGGAGTAATCAATGATTTGTAATCCATTTTAGTTGATTGTCTTATGTGTAGGTTGCTAAGCAGCTAAACTTGCTGTCTAGATTCTGCTATATGGATATAATCCATTTAAGGTGCATTTATATTGTCCAATATGTCTGCCATGTGTCACGTTAGAACCTTGCAAGGGCTATATTTCATGTTCTGAGCCTTGGTGGCTGTCATTTATGATTGCCAGAAGTTATTATGAAATTCTGCATTTCTGCTATATAGATAAATAGATAGATAGCTAGAAGGCAATTTAAAATACTCAGCAAATAGTTACCCAAAGATTTCTTTATCATATAGGATAAAGTCTTCTACCTGCTGGCAGAAATACATATATGGTGGCAGATACAACATGATCTTTCCATGCAAAGAATCCATTCATATTTCAAGAATTTCCCAAAATTTATTGATCTTTATCTTGCCTTTCTCCCACTACAGGGACTTGAGATGGCTAACAAAAAATATAAAATAGTGCTAATTAAACTTAATGCAGATACATTAAAATTTAAATATAGAATTTTAAAAAATAATTAAGCAATTTTTGCTATTAAAACCATTAAACATTTAAAATATTAAACTGAGTGGACATAAACAGTCTTTAAAGGCCTAACCCTACTCAGTTCATTAACACCCAGTCAATGGCATTGAAAAGCTTTTACCTGCCAATGAAAAATGAGCTGGGTTAGGGCCATTCTGGAAACATTTGCAAAAACTTGGAATGTGGAATGTGGATCTAGCAGACTTTCCCATCCCTTGTGTTTGGTAGTACTAAATTTAGTACTAAGTTCTTTGGTAGTACTTTCATGTCTTATTGCTACTGGAAACCTACCAAGTGCTGATTCAAAGGGCTAGTGGAATTCCCACAGCCCAGAAAGATGAGCCATGTGTGCCTTTGCTTGCTCTCTTAGGCCTGAGTGTGGCATCCTGAACTTTGACTCTTGCAAATTTTTGTTTTATCTTCCAAACTTTTCCAGCAGTTAGGCAATCTTGAACTATATGTATTACCAAATATCAGCATTCCAAAGCTTACAAAATACATTTGCTCTTTTGAAGTATACTTCATCCATACCTTCTTTACAGTTGTCTCATTTTGGAGTTATTTGCACTATATTTCTACTAAGGGTGCTGACCATTTCATTTCTGGGTTGTTGTAGGTTTTTTCGGGCCATGGTCTAGAGGCATTCTCTCCTCTTACATATGTGACACTTGGCTTTTAAGTCCTGATTCTTCCCCTCAAAAATGGCCCATTCCCCCAGGTCTTCTCTTTTAAAATACAATACAAGAGGCAATTTTCACAAGAAAGCCATGAAAGCCTTCGACAATACATTTCATTTCTGTCTGCTTGTGGTTAAAAAAATACCCCAAAATGAACAAAAATGCCCCCTATGAACCAGCCCGGACGTTAAGATCTTCTGAGGAGGCATTGCTCTTGGTCTCACCTCCTTCGCAAACGTGATTGGTTGGGATGAGAGATAGGGCCCTCTCAGTGGTGGCCCCTCAGCTATGAAACTCCCTTCCCAGTGATATTAGATCAACCTCTTCTCTCCTGTTTTTCAGGAAAAAAAGTTAAGACCTGGCTGTGAAACCAGGCATTTGGCAAGTAGCATACCAAAGTGCAATATAATTTTATGAAATCAACATAAATGAAACAACAGGGATGACGATTAGGGGATTAGGTGCTATATTTTAACAGTTTTAATTGTATTTATATGTTTTGTTTTGATTTTAATGCTTGATGTTTGGTATTTGTATGTTTTGTACTGCAGTATGGCATTGAATTATTGCCAAAATTCTAAGCTCTGAGTCTCCTTCAGGTTGAGATAGAGCGGGGTAGAAATATAGTAAATAAATAAATAATAAATAAACATTTATTTGATGGAAAGAACTTGAAATCTGAATATGGGAAAATAAGAAAGTGAAATATTTATCCGTTCAGGCCTAAGACCTTGGAACCTTTTTGTGCTTATTTGGGATAGAAAGAGAGGAATAAGCAGGGTGGCAATACTGAGCAAATTCTGGTTGTTGTTGTTATTGTCCCTTAGACAGAAGCCCCTGTTGTTTTGTTCAGATTGTTGACCTGGTTTCGGAAATACTGGCTGATTTGTTGTCCTTGGAAAATTATTAAAGCCTGGTTAGCTCACTGAAGCTCTATTGTTTCAAGTAGCCCTTTTTGTTATAACACTTAGAGTGAGAATTAGTCAGCACAAGCTCATTAAGACAGTATATGGGTCTGTGTATACTAGTGGCAGAGAGATTAGAAATGCCACCAGCAATGTGAGGTCATTTACACCAGGTTTCTTGAAAATATCAGGGAGTTATGAATTTCATATGGCTCTCCAAATGTTACAACCTTCTGAAAAACACTTTCTCTTCCTGTTGAGTAGAAACAGTCAGTGGCTTACATGCCAAAGGAGTGATGAATCCATGCTGGGTGTGAATCCAAGTTTTAAAACTGGTGCTGAACCTTATTCTCCCAAACAGTGTCATCACACAGTTGATGTGTGTTTTGCTTCTCTACGTGGAGTAGCAGGACAGGGTTGTAGCATGTCTTGTCCTTCATATGAGGCACAATGATTTCATAGCAGGGGCAGCATTTTATCCTCAGTCCATTTCACTACCTGGCCATGGATGCCAAATGTCATCAGCCAACACTGGGAGTTGGATTATGTATACAGTTTAAGTGTTTCTTCTCAAAGTATGGATAGCTAAGGAAGAATGCAATACAAGAACTGTACCTTACTGACCATGCCCAATCTCATCTAGGTCTGGTTAGTGAAAGGATGGACGTCCACCAGGGAATACCAGAGAACTTAAGAGAGTTTTGGAAGGAATCTGATGAAATCCCAAAGAGCCACTGCTGCCTGCAGAAGTTGATCAATCTTAATCTTAGATCAGTTTTAGATTTAGATTAAAGCCAATAGATTAAACCTAAGGACTTCATCCCAAAAGCAGCCCTAGACAATTAAGGATCACATAGCATAACCTTTCCTAATGTAGTATCTTTCAAATTAGTCGGACTCTTATCTCCTATTAGTCACTGGCCTGCATGGTCAGTGGCCAGAACTGCTAGGATTTGCACCTCAAAACATTTTGAGAGCGAAAGGTTGAGTGGGAAGAGTTAAAACATACATCTGGAATGAGATGGAATTATCATATTTCGGTTATATGATGAAGATCATCAAGGACAGTGAAATTAATTTAGAGAGAAGTCAGTGTTTCCAGAATTGGCAAACACTTCTGAATCCATTTGTAGTAAACACTGAAAAAAAATATCTCAAAACAAAAAAAAGGTTTTGGAAAATGCAATCTTCTTTTTCTGCAATTCTTATTTAATAATTGCAAACTGCAAAAATTCTGTTGCTGGTTCCACGGTCTCATAATTGTGGGAAGATCCTTTAGTCACATGTTTATAATTTAATTTTCCTTCAAATGAATAACTTTGCATCCTTGAAGAAATGTTCAGGGAAAAGCAACCCTCAATTCTTTAGCAGCTTCCCTCCCTCTACCCTAAAATATACTTGGAATTCCCCACCCCCACCCTGCACTTTAGTATTTTGCAAGATAAAGGTGGACAGGACAGCCAGTGTAGTGTACTCTATAGTATTTTACCATGGGAAATGACAGGGAGCTTATGTTTGCATCCTGAATATAACTTTGCAGATGTCTTAGTTTGTTTTTTTAAAAAGAAGGCTTCACAAAACATGTGAATAATAACACATGTCCTGATTTCCCAGTGTAGAGCAAGGTTGAAAGAGAATTTGCATAGAAAATCTGTGATTGTGTGTTGTGATCCTGCTCTATTTTTATTTTTCAAAACTCAGAAGCTATTCTTTGGGGCAAAGCAATAGTGGAGGATTACTTTGAAAGGCTGTCATAAGGAAGAGGGAGCAGGTTTGCTTTCTGCTGCCCTGGAAACTGGGACTCGGAGCAATGGGTTCAAATTACAGGAAAGGAGATTCCACCTAAACATTAGGAAGAATGTCCTGACTATAAGAGCTGTTCAGCAGTGGAATTCACTGCCTCGGAGCATGGTAGAAGCACCTTCCTTGAAGGCTTTTAAACAGAGCCTGGATGGCCATCTGTTGTGGGTGCTTTCATTGTGCTTTTCCTGCATGACAGAAGGGAGATGGACTAGATGGTCCATGTGATCTCTTCCAACTCTATAATTCTACTTCCTCTCCATTTTATTTCCCAGATTAAACTTTTTATTCCTGTAGAGCTCTATTTGGGCAGGAAGGGGATGATACATTCAGAAGTGTTGCCCATATCTGAAAGGCATTGTGTATATTCAGATGATGCAGTGGAGAGAAAAAGGTATTGAGGTCTACATCTTGGCTTGAATGCATCATTTAGACATAATTGTCAGTCCCTACAAGTCATCTGGAGCAGCCCCTCTATAATGCCTACAGGCTGTATGGGCCATGGGTCAGCTAGGATTGGCACTTTTTGGTAGTAATGAAAGTGTGATGTTTTGGTTCAAGCTTTGGACACCAGGGTTTGAATCCCTACTCGACCAAGCACACGCATTTGGTGACCTTGAGCAAGTCACATTCTCCCAGCCTCAGAGGAAGGCAAAGACAAACCCTTTCTGAACAAATCTTGCCAATAAAACCCTGTGACCCTTGGGGTCACAAAAGTCGGAAATGACTTGAAAACACACAATACACAATTGTCCTCTTCCCTGCCAAATCAGGGTTGCTGAACCTTTTTAAATATGGCATCTATGCTGATGACTGTCAAACACAATTCCAAGGCACTCCCTTACCACAACTAAGAATTAAAGTGAGGGTGGCATTTTTCAGTGTGCAACAACCAAATGGATTATGGGAGTTGTGGTCTAAAACAGCTTCTACAAGGCCAAAACACTTCTTCTGTTAAATAGCTGTTGGCACCAGGAATCATGTTTCACATGGATTTTGCACAGTGCTTCAGACAAGTTACTACTTCTAGGACAGAACTTCCTGACAATTTAATTAGATTGCTTTGTTAAGTGGTTGTGAATTATATTTAGGTTATGGCTGTGCTCTTGGGCTTGGGTAAAAAAAACCTCTTTACAGTTAGCATGTCCATTATGGAAAAAGTGACACCCTCTTTTTCCCTTTACCATTTCAACCTTGTATGTTCAATTCCCTTTCCTGCACTTTTGCAAAATATAGCCTATTGGCTCATCATTACTCATTGCATCTGAATACCATAAGGAGGGGCTTTCTGCTATTTTGGGAATTATCCCAAAACAGAAAAGAAAAAAAGAAAAAGGAGGCAGCTGATAATAGTATAAGATTTCTAAACTGGAGCTTTAGCCTTGAGCTTTGGTTAAGGGTCAGAACTTTGGATGTTTTTATTAAGTGAAATGGCTGAGTTTTTCCAGATACACCCGACCTGAAATGATCCTTTGGTGGGAAAAAGCCAAGAAAGAATTGTTCCTGGTGATGTGCCCAAAGAGATTAAATGCTATGCCCACAGTTTAGGCTAATGTTGTATTGTTATGGTTCCTTTAAAAAAAACCCTGTGAAGTGCTGCATATAATTCTAAGGGCTACTTTGTGAACTCAACTGTATAAGTAAAACAATACTTCAGTTTGTTTTCCTTCATGCACAGTCTTCTGTTATGGTGCTCATTCATTGCTCATGTGTTGGTGCTTTTTTAAAACGCGCTTTAAAAACTCCAAATCAAAGTATGTCCCTCTTTCTTTTGCCAGCCATTCTTGTATAAAAGGATACCCTCCCTGTACAGCAAAAAACAACACACAATCTGCTGAGACTGTTTGCTGATCAGAGGAAACGACCTAAAACATTGGCCTCTCCATATTTGGTGAGGTTAGGGGTACAGGATCCCTGCAAAAGTGGTGAAAAATGTGAATAAAATAACTCTATAGTCTTTGACTGACATAGCAAAGGAAGTTGATTCTATTGTAACCTACTTAGATAAGTGAGTGTTCTCTCTAACAATCCTTAGGTCCTCCAATGCCACCATAACATTATGTAACAAACTGAAATACATTCTGTTCCTGGTTTGAAAGTGTTATTTTCTGTTTAATTGTGTAGTACTTACTATGAAAGTAGTTGTTATATTTCAGAACTTTATTTTTATAGCTGCTACAAACTATGTTGAATTGTGTTGTCGAAAACATTCACGGCTGGAATCACTGGGTTGCTGTGAGTTTTCTGGGCTGTATGGCCATGGTCCAGAAGCATTCTCTCCTGATGTTTCATCCACATCTATGGCAGGCATCCTCGGAGGTTGTGAGTTCTGTTGGAAACTAGGCAAGTGGAGTTTATATATTTGGAATGTCCAAGGTGTGAGAAAGGACTCTTGTCTGTTTGAGGCAAGAGTGAATGTTGCAATTGGCCACCTTGATTAGCATTGAATAGCCTTGCAGCTTCAAAGCATGGATGGTTGCTACCTGGAGTAATTCTTTTTTTGGGAGGTTGAATTGATTGGGACTCTGTGAAAAACTATAGCAAAATATATTGCAGTATGTCCTGCAAAAATGAAATTTTTGAAATTTATAAACTTTTTCCATTTTGTTCTTGTGGGTTTTTTCGGGCTATATGGCCATGTTCTAGAGGCATTTCTCCTGACGTTTCGCCTGCATCTATGGCAAGCTTCCTCAAAATTTTTCCATGTTGTTTTTATGACAGAACGAATTAGGAAATGACCTTTATAGCCCAGGCACAAAAATCGTGTTACATAGTGTAATTAGTGCTTGGCAAAGATTGGTCATAAAGTATTGCTGGGGGACCTAGAATCGTAGAGAGAACATATTAATTAAATCCATGAATAATCAAATCTGCAAAAGTCAAAAATGCACATTTGGAGGACCGATTATACACCCATGCTCTCCAAAGTGAGAGGAAAGAATAATTGTATGTGTTTGTTTTGCTTCAAACTCATACACTTTAGGAGAAATTCGTAGAAATTGTTCATATACCTAAATCGGAATGCAACTTGATCTAACAGAAGTTATTACCTGCATAAAGGAAATGTTCAGGAACAGAGCTTGGGAAAGTTATCATTTTAAACTGCCAGAATGGCAAGTATCAAGACTGGCTGCATTTTGGGAGCAACATTTTCAAGCTTTGCTCAAGAAGTCCCTGCTATAGAAAAGGTTTTTCAGTGTCACTACTAGTCATTGACCCCTTCCAAGTAGTAAATTCCAAATAGAAGGAAACTGGGGGAAAGAGATAGTTGACTGACAATGCGTGCAAATTTCATTTCAAGCCAGCCTCACATTCACAAAGGTTGAGGATTTGCTCATTGTGGATTGTGGCTTTCCACACTGAGGTGGTGGTGATATATTCCAACCAATTTAGTTTCTAAATTTAACATGTAATTAGAAAAGGTTTTATATGGAGGGCATAACTTCTAGAATCTTGCAGACACAAAGTCTCTATGCTGTTCCAGATCCTGAGAGCTATAACCCGAAACATAACTTTTTCAAGTTGTGGATGTAAAGTTGCCTTACTGCCTATTGGGTTGAGATTCTCTCAGGTTTTAGACATGGCCATTACTTGCCCACATTTCAGGTCTTCATGTAAAATAAGCAAATAAATCTTAGACTTTTAGAAGCAGTGATAGGAGATAAAGGATGTAGATGCAAGTATGATGTGAAACCATAGCTGCTTGCTAGTCAGTAAAGCCACTGACAGCTTGAATGATATTTTCATGTCCTTCGTTGTAAATTTGTGAGTGTAAAGTGACCCACTAAGGTCATTTAGTAAATATACTTGGGCCTAGAAAGTCCTGTAGAGCTTTGCTGTTGATTTCAGTAGATCAAAAGTTCCTTTCATAGTTATTTGTTAAGTTCAAATCCATTCTATATCCATGCATTAAACACAGTGATGCTTACTTTTGAGTAAACACATAAAGATTTTTTAAATACTACTGCTACTATTACTACTACTACTACTACTAATAATAATAATAATAATAATAATAGTAATAATAATAATAATAACTTTATTTTTGTACTCCACCTCCATCTCCCTGAAGGGATTCGGGATGGCTTACATATGGCCTAAAACAACACATAAAACAAACACACAATACAATAGAAGATAAAACCAATCTATATATATATATATATATATACATATATATATATATATATATAGATAGATAGATAGATAGATATAGATATAGATATATAGATATAATGTAATGTTCATTTGTCGAATGCACATAACGCAAAAACCAGTGGATGAAATGACACCACATTTTGTCTACAAGATACCTACAAACCAAAAGAAGTGCCCATCACTCAAAAAATCACCAAAACCACAACAAACTTACAATACAAAAAAGGTAGAAGACAACACAGAGCATGTGCGCAAATGAATTCCATGGGCCTGCCCCCTCCTGCATGAGAGGGCACAGCAAGCACGAGAGGCATCACCAACCATCCTCCCGCTTTCAGCCAGAGCAGGAGCTAGGAACGGATGGCACAATGATGGGTCCGGCAAGGGGGGCGGGGAGGAGCCTCATCTGATATTTGTTGAGATCCTTTTTAAGGCTCACAAAGCTCCTTCAAACAGTGGTGCAGGGTATCCAAAGGTGAAGGGTGCAGGTGGTTTTGGAGAAGGATGATGGAGCCTTCCTCTTACCCCATTATCCAAGTAGAATCATTTGTCTTTTAGAACTAATGTCTAGTGATGTTTTGGTGTTATTGTACCACCTGGGGAAAGGTCCTGGATAACTCTTTGTTTTGTTTTTAAAAGTACTGACACTAACCTAACCTAATGTCAACCTAAAGCATAGGTTCCCAAGAAAAAATCAGTCATTGACACCAATTATCAACCAAGGATGCACTTTCAACTTTTCCTCTTGCGTGACCAAATGTATGTCTCAAATTTTTTGCAGATTTCTTTATCTCTCAAAATCCCTGTGGGGAAGGATGATGCTGTTTACATTTTACAAATGAAGAATAGAATGTGATGGTTTCCCAAAGAAACCCATTGAGATATAATTCCAGAGATCTCTTCATGTCCTAAAGTTTTATTCTTAATCACCCACAGAACTCTATTCAAGCCAGTGTTTTGTATCTTCCCCAAATGAATACACACACACACACACACACACACACACACCTCTATTGCTCAGTATCCTTCTGGGATGCATTCTGGTACAGAGGGTGAGCCAGAGACCAATGACATGTAAAATGATAATATGTCCAGAGGGAAACTATTTATTTATTTACAGTATTTATATTCCACCCTTCTCACCCAAAAGGGGCTCAGGGGGAATCGCAATGCACACAAACACGACAAACATTCAATGCTGTTTTCTAGACATACAGAGAAACAGACCGATAGAGTTATTTTTTGGCATTTCCACTTAGGTGTCTGGTGCCTGGAGGTTATACTTAATTCCGGCCACAGAGGGGATCTGTTGCTTCATCCACTATGACACCAAGTCATTTGATCGTATTTCCTCCTTGCTCTTTGACCACTGGCATTTTTATGGTGTCGTAAAATACCTCCCCACTGTAATCTAAGAGAAGACTGTCCAACTCTGATTGACCCATTATTCTAACCTCCTTCAATGTAAATGTGCTTACGTATCCTTCCAATAATAATAAATAGAGTAAAACAATACATGTAATAATAATAATAATAATAATAATAACAGAGGAAAATAATGGAAATGTAATAACAGTAATAATAGAGTAAAATAATAAATGTAATAATAACAATAATAAAGTTAAATTATAAATGTAATAATAATAATAGAGTAAAATAATAAATGTCATGATGATGATAATAATAATAATAATAATAATAATAATAATAAACAGTGTAGAATAATAAGTAAGCATTTCGGAAGCCACAGGGAGGAGGGAACAAGCTTGTTTTCTGCTTCCCTGGAGACTAGGACGCGGAACAATGGCTTCAAACTACAAGAGAGGAGATTCCATCTGAACATGAGGAAGAACTTCCTGACTGTGAGAGCCGTTCAGCAGTGGAACTCTCTGCCCTGGAGTGTGGTGGAGGCTCCTTCTTTGGAAGCTTTTAAACAGAGGCTGGATGGCCATCTGTCATGGGTGCTTTGAATGCAATTTTCCTGCTTCTTGGCAGGGGGTTGGACTGGATGGCCCATGAGGTTTCTGCCAACTCTTTGATTCTATGATTCTATGACTTGAGTATAAGCTGAGGGGGCTTTTTTTAGCATAACAAAAGGGCTGTAAAACTAGGCTAGAATACATACAGTAGATGGAGCTGCTATTCAATGTCATTTTTGAGACAATGCTTTCCTTATCAAGAACTTGGAGCTAAGAACTGCTCTCTTACATTTCATGGGAGCGACACCTTAACGATTGCTGCAGTAAGGTGTGAGCTTAACTTGAGAGTCCTGCATCATCCAATAGTCTGTTCTTAAAACTGCCTATATCACAAAACGTGGTCTTCTGAACTCTTGACCTTTCTGTCTACCCTTTCACTTATTTCATGAGGGAGAGCTTTTAGCAAGTCTCTGCCATAGCCTGCATTTTGAACAAAGGGCATTGTTGCAAATGCACCGCCACCCACACACCCTCTTCCTCTTTGCCAGTAACCTCAGGAAGAGTTGGTGGGCAATAATTCAAAATAAATATTCCACTATTTGTCTGGAGCACCCTTTTGCCCCAAATAAACTCATAGATATCTTGTTCTATTTAAAAGATGTACTTTCTCACTCTGTGCTATATTTTCTAAGAACTCTCAGTTCGTTTCCTTCGACTGATGTCAGCAACAGCTGCTAATTTCCAGTAATTGCTCTGCACAAGGTTTTCGTTTCTGCTAATCCCTTATGGTTGTCCCTACATCCTCGTCTTAGAGCTCTGCTTCCTGTTTTTGGATTGACTATGATAATATGGAATGTGATTTCTTTTGGAAACATGAAGATTTGGAGGGAAGGAAAAAGTTATGTCCCACCATCACCACCACCAACTTTGTTTTCCAAAATCAGCCTGTTTCACAAAGCTGGAATTGTTTACATTGAATTCAAAGTGAGCTCAGTTAACAGGGAGGGAGTAATGCCCTGGTGAGCTCAAGCAGCAGCAAACTGTTACAGCCTCTCTTAACTTCTTCTCCTCCTTATTAATAACTTGCTATCTTGACCACCCTAATCTTTCTGGGTCACATTGTCCTAATTTGCATCTGTGAAATGTTGGAACGGCAGGAGAAGGTGGTCCAGTTATTATGCAATCTTGTCCCTTCCAAAAATGCACTGTGCACTATTCTCTGTAAACTCCTGATAACAAAAGAATAAGCTCCTGCTTATCATGTTATATTTAGTTCTAACAAACTGAGTTTAAAGAGTTTCTCTGGAGGGCATACACATTCCTAGAGATGTGATTTTTTAAAATTTCTATGCGGTTTTTGTAGTGGTTATTTTTTAAAAGTTTTTCCATCTTCAAAGGGATTGTGTGTCCTTAAACCCAACGGTTCAGACCCAACTTACCTGTCCGAACGTATCTCCCCTTATGAACCTTCCAGGACTTTAAGATCACCTGGGGAGGCCCTGCTCTTGATCCCGCCTTCGTCACAAGTACGGCTGGCAGGGGTGAGAGACAGGGCCTTCTCAGTAGTGGCCCCTCAGCTATCGAACTCCCTCCCTAGGGATATCAGATCGGCCCCCTCCCTTGTAACATTCCAGAAGCAAGTTAAGATTTGGCTTTTTGAGCAAGCATTTGCAAATACAGTGTAACAGTCATAGGTAAATGTAATGACTAGATGAGGTGATTGGATTATGTTTTTAACAAGGAGACACTAATGATACATGTTTTTTTTATTGATTTTGCTATGGTTTTATATGATTTTCATGCTTTTAAATGTATTTTATGGTCTTGGTACTGGTTGTAAACCACCCCAAGTCACCTGCGGCTGAGAGGGATGATATATAAATATAGTAAATAAATAAATAAATAAATAAATAAATAAGCCCAGTGATAACACATATTCTTGTATTGTTACATTATCATGTGTTATTTGGTACTTTTTATTAGTAGGTTATTATTTTACTTTACATAAAATAATTATTACTTTAGTTTATGTTTACGTTTTTTATTGATTAGCTTAAGATATTGGATGGAATATTTTCCCTTTTTGTTCGTTGGAATCTGTCCTGAGTTTCCTCGAGGAGATAGGGCAGAATATAAATATAGTTTTCTTATTTATTATATAATTCTGTTGGTTAGTCTCCATTACATTGGGCCAACTGAATCAATTCAGGAGGAGGAGCCCTGTTCGAATCCGGGGAGAGGCAGATGAGCTCCCTCTATCAGCTCCAGCTCCTCATGTGGGGACATGAGAGAAGCCTCCCACAGAGATGATAAAACATCAAAAAAATCATCCAGGCGTCCCCTGGGCAATGTCCTTGCAGACGGCCAATTCTCTCACACCAGAAGCAACTTGTAGTTTCTCAGGTCACTCCTGACATGACAAAAAAAAACTGAATCAATTATTAAATGGGGAATCAACACATAGGTTAAATCCAACTGTTTTAATGACTCTACAGCAGTCAGGACTGACACTAGGATTTAGGCTATCGTTACTCATTTTGAGTGGTCATTTGCTTTAAAGAGGGGGGGGGTTTATATGCTTGTTTGTTGAAATATTTATAGCTTGCATTCATATTGAAGGATCCTCGGGCTCAGCTGGACTATTTAAAACAGTGTGAATAATTAAATTGATTGTATAAGACAAAAAACATTTTAATGAGCATATCATAATAGTTTAAATAGTTTAAAACAAATGAAAACAATGTACACGCAAGAGTTTTAGTAATATCAGTTGGCTCCCAAAAGTTTTCATGAACTATATTTGCACTTAATGCATGAGCAGTGTTGGTCACAATCAGGTCTCCAAGGGGAGCATGTTTTGTAACTGGGGTGCCACAGAAAAGAAGGCCCTTTCCCATGTTTCCCCACACCTTACTGTCCTGAATGATGGGGCACAGCTAAGAGTCCCTCCAGAATGATACATTAAGTTGTATAATGTAAACATAACAAAATATAATGTATTTTTGTTGCCCAGGTTTTGTAACTCTCCATTAAAAGTCTGGAGGGAAAATGAAGTTTTGAGTCCCTATATTGGGAGAAAGGCGAGATCAAAATAAAGTCTGGAAATGAGTTAATAAAATAAACAAATTCTGTGTAGTCTGTAAAATCTGCCCATTGCTGCAATACTTTCAATTTATAGATTAAAAATACATAGGGCAACCACAATCTTTTGAGAGGGGTGAAGATAAGCTTTGCAGGAGTGTCATGTGTCTCTCGACCACTATCCTCTTTTATGCCCAAACTTTCAAAAGTTTGGGGTGGGAGTGTAGAGAACCAAAGTCTATGACAGCAATGGCCCAGCTGTACAGTACTTCCGCAGCTTAAGTGAAGTTCAAGAAGCCTGCTGCTTATAAAAAGAAAATGCTTATTGTTGAAGTCCTCTCCTCCCCGTTTTCCTCCTTGTCAAGGTTAACTGTGCCTTCCTACCCTGGCGCCGCCTTTGTGATGTGTCCCTAGATAGTTGGAGCAATCTGTTGAAAGCTCTATGTTCAAGACTCTGCCAAACTATTGATTGCTATTTTATTTTTCATGCCGGCAGAGAGAACTTAAACCCTCTCCCTTCCTTGAAAACAAAAAGTTTGTTAATTATTCCTCTAATGTGTTAAGACACTTTTATCTCTTAACCATTTCCCAACTTTCCTGTGACTCAGTACTATAAATCTCTTGCAGGCAGTTTCCAAGGAGTCCGACCAGCTCATTTGAAGGAAGGAGTTCTAAGAAAAAGCAGGAATTCATTTTCTTTTTTACCACACCCAAACACTGCCCACTAAAGCCATAATAATTGCTCTAGGCATGAGCTAGACCAAAGGTCTGTGATGCTTACCATTTTGTTTCCCTTAATGGCTCATTAGATAATTCTAGGAAGCTCACAAACAGAGTGGCAACATGGCAAAACAGTTGGAAGCTTGAATCCTATTGTTAGTCCAGACTGAGAATCATGTTGCCTTCCAAAAATAGTTACATTGCCATTTCCAGTCGCCTTAACCGGCATAGCCAATGGTCTGAGGTGCCGGGAGATGCAGTTCAATAGCATTTGGAGTAACACACAATTCTCACCCAACTAATTATACCAAACTACAATAGATCTTCTGTATCAATGGACCTGACCAATATATTGAGTCATATAATTGGACAAGACTGCAAGGGACATGTGAGCCAACCTCCTGTAATTCTGGAATATATAACTACAGCACTCCTGAAAGATGGTCATCCAACCTGGGTTTCTTTCGTTCAGTCGTTTCCGACTCTTCGTGACTTCATGGTCCAGTCCATGCCAGAGCTCCCTGTCGGTCGTCACCACCCCAATCCAGTCACTTTAAACCTGGGTTTAAAGACCTCCAAAGAAGGAAGGTTCTCCAAGGCAGTCTGATTAACACCTCTTTGCATCTGGAAGTTCTTCATATTGTGTAGCCAGAATCTCTTCTTGATTCAGGGCTAGTTTCTTGAGCAACGCCTTCCATTGATTCACCTTTCAGTGACTTTGTTGAGTGAATCTAATTTAGTTGAAGTTAACCAATAGTATTCAGGCCAGAGGAGTTTGGGAGGTCCAGGTTCAAGTTGTGATGAGAGGTGGAAAAAAAAGCCCTGTTCTGCTCTGAATGTGCCTCTCGTGTAAGGGAATGAAGTGCTTATGAGTCTAATTACTAAGACTAATATATTCACAGGCCTGTAGATTTACTTAAATATCTCTACTAAAAGTATTTAATTAATCATTAGATGAGGCTTAGTTTACCCATGCCTGCTTTAATGCCATGATAAATGTAAGGTTTTAGCAAAGATCTGTTATTATGCAAGAAGGGTAGAGAATTCAAGGCTCTCTGATGACAACAAAGGAGAGGGTGACACATGCAGATATAATTTGAACTTTTGCCAGAATGTGACATTAAAGAGATGCTAACTGATATTTGCAAGCCCCTTACCTGCTGAAATCCATGCAAAGAAGAGTCAGTAGAAAATAGAGCATGGAAAAAAGATAAAAATATAAGCTAAGGATTTGAACAGCAAAGTCCCAGGGGTCTGAGTTTTGGCTGAGTTTATGTTATGCTTAGATAACTTATAAATGTGCAAGTTACTATTGGCATATGCAGGCAAGAAGCTTGAGCAATTTCAAATGAACTATATCCCGCCTTTCTCACTCATGAACTTGGCATCTCTTTTGAAGTTACAATTTAACAGGATCTCAACATGTGTAATGTTTTGTTGTAATTCACAGTAATTTGATAGGATATGGAGTCTCCTCCTAAAAATGTGTAGATCCTTTTTACGAGTGTGACTTTCAAACAAAAATATTGCAAGTAAGCATAAAGTAGCCAAATTTCTCAAAGGATATACATTTTGCTATTTCTGCTCCTCTTTATAGTTTCAGATAAATTAGTCCTGTCAGCTATGTGTGGGTGATATGTTTGGGAGGAACAAATGTTTTGTCTGGTTATAAGTAGGAAGATTAAATATTTATTCACTCAGTTCTTCCAACATTTTGGATAACGTTTAACTTTCAAATTTACTTGAGGATCAGAAGGGGAAAATTTATATCGGAAGTAAAATTTGCACATTGGTTGTTTGTTATGTGAACTAGCAAAGGGCACATTGCCGGGACTTCCATATTACAAGGACACTGTGAACCTGCTACAGGAAATCCACCCATGCGACCCAAGCCAATCAGCGTTAAAGTGTGAAAGCAGATACCAACACTACACAGCATCTCTTTGAAGCACTTTTACTTTCTTCCCTCTGAGTTGAGCTGATTTTAACATGAGGAACAGTTGGTCCTCCATATCCACTGATTCTATGAATTCAATCATCCCTGGCTTAATTTTTTTTAAATTCCATTTTACTGTGATATTGTATATAATGGGATTTGAGTGTCCTCAAATTTTTGTAATCACTTGTGTGTGTGTCCTGAAACAAATTCCAAAAGATACCAAGGGTCCACTGTACTTGTTGCTAGGGTGGTCAGACTGTAAATCATCTCCTGTATCATTAACAGCACTGTGGGATGTGGTTCCGCTCCCCCTGAAGACACAGGTATGCAGTTTGGGGGTCCTCCTAAACTCAGCATTGAACCTATAGGCCCAAGTATTGGCAGTGGCCAGGAGGGCCTTTGCACAATCAAAATTTGTGCACCAGCTGTGTCTATTCCTTAAGAAGCCGGATGTGGCCACGGTGGTACATGCCTTATTTACACCCATCTGGATTACCGTAATGCACTCTACCTGGGTCTGCTTCTGAAGAGTGCTTGGAAACTTCAGCTGGTCCAAAGAGCTGCAGCCAGGTTCCTAACTGGGGCGGGCTACAAGGAGCGGACAACCCCCCATTTGCAGCAGCTCCACTGCCTGCCAGTTTGTTTCTGGGCACAATTCATAGTGCTGCTTATGATCTTTAAAGCCCTAGATGGTTCAAGTCCAAGCTATTTAACTGACTGCATCTCTTGTACAAATCTGCTTGGGCCCTGAGAGGCCCTTCTCTCGTTCTCACCTCCATCTCAAGCTCAGTTGGTTTTTATTCAGGCAAGCTTTTAAAGAAGAAGGTTTTTAGGATTAAGTCAGGGGGTGCTGTAGTTTTTAGCTTTAATTATGTTTGTGTGGATTTTAACTGTGAATTTTAAAATACTGTTTATATTTAATTCTGTTTTAATGTTTGTATAGTTTTATATTTTGTATTGAACTGCTTTTAGTGTAAGCTGCTTTGAGTCTCCTTTTGGAGAGAAAAATGGGGTATACATAATAATAATAATAATAATAATAATAATAATAATAAATTGCAAAAAAGTATCATTTACAATTTTGTGTTTGGGCTGCATTCATAGCCTTTCTTGTCTGCAAGGTTGGGCAAGCCTGTTTTAAAGAGTAATTTTTTTGCCCCCTTGGCTTTGTTCACACAACCACACAGCCTCTCAGCATCCTTTTAAAATGGAAAAAAGTCTATCAATAAATTGTAAAAAATACAGAAGTAAATGACATTAAATCTGGTTGTGTTGGTATGTCTCATGGTAGGGTGTGTATGTGTATACAGAAGTGAAAAAATGGTTCTCACCATCTCCGATTTTCCTGTCCTTTGCATTGCTGCATCACATTCATTGTTCACTCCTATCCAGTGGTCTGTTCCTTAGCTGTGTTAAAAGGAAATTCAATGTGATACATTGATATTACCAGCTGTAGTGTACATGAATTGTGTTCAAGTTTATGTTCTTGTGATAAAATATTAGAACAGTGTTTCTCAACCTGGGGATCATGAGGGGGTGTCAGAGGGGTCGCCAAAGATCACCAGAAAACACAGTATTTTTTGTTGGTCATGGGAGTTCTGTGTGGGAAGTTTGACCTAATTCTATCATTAGTGGAGTTCAGAATTCTTTTTGATTGTAGGTGAACTATAAATCCCAGCAACTAAAACTCCCAGATGACAAGTCTATTTTCCCCAACCTCCACCAGTGTTCACATTTGGGCCTATTGAGTATCCATGCTAAGTTTGGTCCAGATCCATGATTGTTTGAGTCCACAGTGCTCTCTAGGTGAGCTACAACTCCAAAACTCAAGGACAGTGCCCACCAAATACTTCCAGTATTTTCTGTTGGTCATGGGAGTTCTGTATGTCATGTTTGGTAAATTTCCATCATGGGTGGAGTTCAGAATGCTCTTTGATTGTAGGTGAACTATAAATTCCAGCAACTACAACTCTCAAGTGACAAAATCAACCCCCCTCCCCCAATCCCACCAGTATTCAAATTTGGGTGTGTCAGGTATTTGTGACAAATTTGATCCAGTGAATGAAAATACATCCTGCATATCAGATATTTACATTATGATTCTTAACAATAGCAAAATTACAGTTATGAAGTAGCAATGCAAATGATTTTATGGTTGGGGGTCACCACAACATGAGGAACTATATTAAGGGGGCATTAAGGAAGGTTGAGAACCACCGTATTAGATGGTAAGAGAACTCCCAGAATCCCAGAGGCAGAACCCATACTCTTTGAAAACTGCAGGACAAAAAATAAAGTTTCCAAAGTCCAGACAAGACACTGCAACATTTTACTGTAAGGCCCGCTTGTTTATATTTAAAGGTGACTGTAGTTGCTACCTGGTAGGTACACATTCTGATTCGGCTGTGTCTGGTCCATTGCAGAGCAGGTTGGATTTAGATGACAAACCAAACTGGGAGCCTGTTTGATTTCTGCTCCGTGTGTGTGTGTTTGAAGCAAGTCGGCATGCTTTTAACTTCAGCTGGGTGCCTATTTTAGGAGCTGGACAATAATGCTCAAAGTCTGAAAGCCAGAAATATTTTTTCCTTTCTGCTCCTGTGTATTGTTTTTGTTTTACTTCCTGAGCTGCAGCAGCTGAAATAATTTTTATTGTTTTATTCTCACTCAGCACAGACATAGAAACATGTTTTCTTTGGCTGGTCTCTGAAAACGTCCACCTGACAAGGGAACGGAACTGGTTGTCTAAGAGGCATTTGAGGTTGTGTGAATTGATTTTCAGTTAATTTTTTCCCTATGTTCCATAGACTTTGGGAGGGAGGGGAATACTTCCATGAGGGTGACATAAAATATGAACTGCATGAGACTTCCGACTGGAAAGAATACATATGAGTATTATGAAGTTATTCAGAGTATAAATCTGGCTTTGGATTAAGTCTTTCTTGAAGTGCTCTCCCAGCCCAGTTACTTAAGGAACTGAATCACAATGGTTTTCTAATGTTACCTGATCTTAATCAACACTTAAGATATATTATGGGCAGTTTGCAATCAATGCTCCAAGCTCCTTCTTTGTTTTTGTTATAATGCAGGCTTTTTCCTGAACCCAGCATAGGTTGCATGCATTTCTTCTTGAGCAAAAGCCCACCTCTTGGTGTCATATTATTAAACTCACTTGTAAATATCGATAGGGCTTTCTTTCTGTTTTAATCAATTTCAAAATTGCTCTTTTAGGTGAATCTATACTATGGAACAATAGCAGTTTGATGCCACTTTAACTGTCAGGACTCAGTGCTAAGGAATCGTGGAAGTTTCAGTTTTTGAGGTCTTTAGCCTTCTGTGCCAAAGAGTGTTCGTACCCTTCCAACCTGCAACTCCCATGATTCTAGTGCATTCAGCCATAGCAGTTAAAGTAGTGTCAAACTGCATTAATTCCATAGTATGTAGAGGCATCCTTATTTTTTACAGTTTTAACCATTAATCTTACTTTGTGTATTAGTAATATTTTCTTTTAGTTCTTATAAGTGAACCAGTTTCTGTCTGTCTTTGGAAGAAAGCTCAGATAAAAAGGGAGGGAGGATTATTATCATTATTATTGTTGTTGTTGCATAAGATCATAATTCCCTGGCAACTATGTAGTCAAACTTCTCTGAAAAGGGGCAAAATTATATTAGTGGCATCTCCCAGTTCATTAAATTATAGTGTACTGTTGAAGACTTTCATGGCTGGAATCACTGGGGTGCTGTGTGGTTTCCGGGCTGTAGGGCCATGTTCTAGCAGCATTTTCTCCTGACATTTCGCTTGCATCCGTACCTAGCATCTTCAGAGGACTATAATGTATTTTTAATACTCGCATATCCACTCACTTCCTACCATGATCAAGGGAAAGAAACCTACCTGTTTGGATCACAACTCCCATTTTCACAAAGCCAGAGGGAATGTTAGTTGGCGAACTTGGAGATTTCAGATCCGAAGGGTACTTTTTCCAAGTTGTGGCTCCAATCATGTGATTAGCTGACCTTCATAGTGAGACACACACTATTTCTATAATATCTGGAACCTGTAAAGCCCAATAGCTATATAATACTTAATATTTATGGCAGACAGTATTTTCGGTACGTCTTATTCATGAGCAGGCAGTTGTGCCTCTGAATATAACTATTTCTGTTCCACCCCACAGTTGTTTGGGAACATAACTTTTTCAGACTACAAATGCTGAAATTCCCCAGCCAGTGTAGTTTACTGGGAATTTCTGGAAGTTGTAGTTCAAAAAGCCTCTTTTCCAAGCTCTAATTCCTTTCCTGTCCCTGTTTAGGCATTCTGGGAAGCAGTTGTATTCAGTTGGAAAAAGGATATTAAATGAATATGTATGCTTAGTCATGGTCGAATATCATTTTTCTCACCAAATCCTGAAGCATATCTTGAATAACGACCTTCTTCTTAATAGTGAAGGATTTCACGAGTTTCTAAAGTGGTACTTTAACTATTGTTAGAACTGTGCAGAATGAAACTATTTCTTTTGCCATGACACTCCCATGATGAGGCAATCCATTATCAGTTTTAGCTTATCTTAAATCCATTCTATAAATTCCTTTTTACAAGCACCTTTCTTTTTTATGAGAATTCCCACACGGCAAGTAACTAATCCATAGTTATTTTTTTCCACGCTGATAACAAACTGTGAAAAGATCCATATATTATAATTAGCAAAAAGGTGTGGCCCAAAATAACACCTCCTTATCAAGTTCTCTCCCTGTTTTGTGAAAAAAATCTCCCCACCACATTCTAGTTGTATATGTGTATAATTACTTTATATCCTACCTTTCCCCTGGAACCAAGACAAAATTTAAAACCAATCAAAGATTATATACATACTGGGGGGAAATAGAAGATAATATTGGTAAATAGGAATGAATGGAGAGTCCTACACATTCCAAGACAACATATTCAATTGTTGAATAGCACTTAAACGACTTAAATCAAGAAATACTTTTCTAAGATCTACAGAGACACTCGCTGGAACACCTCAGCAAGCGAGAGTCCAAAAGTGGCAGGCTCAAACCCAGAACTTTAACCAATGGATGATACCAAATGAGAGACTCCCCCCTGTGGACACAGAAGACTGGGTGACTTGGAAGGCGCTGAACGGACTGCACTCTGGCACCACGAGATGCAGAGCCAACCTTAAGAAATGGGGCTACAAAGTGGAATTCATGACATGCGAGTGTGGAGAAGAGCAAACTACAGGCCATCTGCTGTGATGCAACCTGAGCCCTGCTACATGTACAATGGGGGACCTTCTTATAGTAACATCAGAGGCACTCCAAGTGGCCAGCTACTGGTCAAAAGACATTTAATCAACTACCAAGCTTCGTGGTTTTTTGTTTGTTTGTTTGTTTGTTTGTTAAAAATGCAATACAACTGTTTGGCTTGCTCCTGACACAATAAATAAATACTTACTGTGAGGAAGTTTTTACAGATTTTTAGGTGTACTCTATAGCAAACTCATTTTGTAAGTGCCTAGTCGTCAAAATGGCATCATTTATTTATTTATTATTTTTATTATTACTGCGCTTGTATACCGCTATTTCTCAGCCTAAATCGGCGACTCAATCATTCACAGGAAGAAAATATAGATTCCTAGAAAGAGAAATAAATGGATCCTAGAACAAAGCAGGCCTGAATACAAACCAGGCTGCTGATGATACAGTGACTTGGAAGTCTGTCATTCATGGGGTTGCCCTAAATCAAAATTGACTTGAAGGCAGCTAACAACAACGAAGGGCCCAGAGCTAGTTAACCTTTTTAGAAGAAGGACAAGGAGAACAATAAAAAATGAAATACTACATTCATTCAAACCTGTGCACTTACGTATAAGTTTCATAACCAGAAAGCAATTCAACTGGTTCCGCTGCCGTTAGCAATGTCAATGTATTGATTTTATATATATTTATATTTATCGTATCAGAAGCAAACCAAGGGTACAGTTGTAATGTAGTTAATAAATATGAAGTTTAAAACTTGGCACATATTAAATGTCCTTTGACCAATAGCTGGCCACTTGGAGTGCCTCTGGTGTTGCTATAAGGAGGTCCTCCATTGTGCATGTGGCAGGGCTCAGACTGCATTGTAATAGGTGGTCTGTGGTTTGCTCTTCTCTGCACTGGCATATCATGGACTCCACTTTGTGGCCCCATTTCTTAAGCTAGGCTCTGCATCTCCTGGTGCCCTTAGCACAGTCTGTTCAGTGGCTTCCATGTCACCCAGTCTTCTGTGTGCCCAGGGTGGAGCCTCTCATTCAGTATCAGCCATGACTTGAAGTTCCCGGTTTTTGCTTTCCACTTTTGGACTCAGGCTTGCTGAGTCTGTAGATCTTAGAAAATTATTTCTTGATTTAAAGAATTGGCATGCTGGCCGATATCCAAACAGAGGATGGGCCGAAGATGTCACTGCCTTGGTCCTTTCATTATTGGCTGCTACTTCCTGGCGGATGTCAGATTCTGCAATACCGGCTAAACAGTATAATTTCTCCAGTGGTGTAAGTCATATTGATGCTTCACTGTTGGCGCAACTCCTGGATTCTTGAATGGGAATCAGTTAGATCCTTGGCAGCAATCCCTCTAAACCTGCTTACTCTTGAGTAGACCCACTGAAGCCATTATCCTCTGCAGGGATTTTCTGTAGTAAATCACACGAGATATTTGCCTTTGTACATTCCAGCTGTCTAATTCATGCTAAATTTCCATCCCAGAAGAACTTCTCTGCTGTTTTGAAAAGAAGTCTGGCTTTATGGAAATACAGTGGCTTTAAAGTTATTTAGAACATTGTGTACAGTTAAATTGTGAAAATAAGCTATGTCTTGGACCCAAGGGCAGAGTTTGCGACCCCACAGTCATTTTTGTAAATTTTCCATTCAGGAGGATCACAGTGCTTCTAGAAGTCTCCTGCTGTGCTGTGAAGCTGGAGCTTACTGTTGTGACTGGCTGACCTTCGCATATAAAGTACATGGGAACTTTGCTGAAACACTTCTATGGTCAAGGAGGATTAGGAGAGTTGGCTTCCTGCTTTCGCTCACAATTATCTCCCCAATGAGTGTTCATGGGATCCAATGACACATTATGTGAACATGTCTGATGAACCTGACAGCAGTTAGTAAGAAGGAAGAGCAGCTTAAGGAGAGAGGTCTAGAACAGTGGTTCTCAACTTGTGGGTCCCCAGATGTTTTGGCCTTCAAGTCCCAGTAGCTGGGAGTTGTAGGCCAAAACACTTGAGGATCCATAAGTTGAGAACCACTGGTTGAGGAGTAAAGAAACAGCATGAGGAGGGACATACTTAACTCCTTTCCACTACCCATACCACCCACTATTTCTTCATCGTTGACGAGCAGAAGCTGTATGAATGCTGTGAAATGCATACGTATGTAAGAGACATTTTTCTCCTTAGGTACACCACCTGAATGAAGCATTAGAGGTCTGGAACAAAATGTACTGATGAAAAATGGATGTAGAGTTTAATTATTCCATGCAAAGTGATTTTCTACATTCCTTGGTCTACAAATATGGTAACAACATTTATAGCTCTCTTAGTCACAAATTATTTTTTCTCCATATTGAAGTATTTTCCCAAGAAAGGAGACTACTCAAAATTTTTAGATTTGTAGTTTGTATCCTTTTTGAGTCCCCAAAATCTTTTTTTTGAGATTCTGCTGAAAGCTCTGGACCTCTTCTCTTAAAAAATATGCATACATAAATATGTGCTTTTGTTGGTGTGTGCCTTCAAATAGTTTGTGCATTGAGGTGACCCTAAAGCAAACTTTTGCCTGGGGCAAAGAGTATATGACTGTGGAAACTCACTCAGTGAGTTTCCATAGGAATCAAACTCTTTTCTCCAGAATTGTAGTCCAACACTCAAACCACAATACTGTGCTGGCTTTTGTATAAAAATATGCACACAAAAGTTTGCATTTAATATATTTTATTGCATTGGGAATTGATTTCCTCTACAGAGGCTTCTTTGAAATTTAAAAAAAATCTCAAAATGGCAAGCTTTTTAAAAAATGTACATTATATTAGGCAATCCCTCGTTGTCTGAGTATGATGGCCTTCCAAGTGTAGTGTCTTGGTGGCCAGTCCTTAGGTGACTGTGGAGACCTATTCTTGATCTGCATGTTCTTCCACATTCGTTTCCAGGTGGTAGGTGGCCCTGATCAGGGTTGGTTTGATGCACTTTCCTCTTGATATGTTGCTCCCTTTCACCCTCCATTAGTACTTCCACACCACTGCTAGTCACAAGCTGACCCTCAGTTAGAGTGCTCGAGGGCCAAGGCTTCCCAGTTCTCAATGTCTATGGCATGGTTTTTAAGGTTAGCTTTAAGCCCATCTTTAAATCTCTTTTCCTGTCCACCAGCCTTCCATTTTCCATTCTTGAGTTGGAAATAGAGTAACTGCTTTGGGAGAGGGTGATTGGGCATTCGGACAATGTGGCCAGTCCAGCGGAGTTGATGGCGGAGGATCATTGCTTCAGTGCTGATGGTCTTTGCTTCTTCCAGAATACTGACATTTGTCTGCCTATCTTCCCAAGAAATTTGCAAGATTTTTCAGAGGCAACACTCATGGAATAATTCCAGAAGTTGAGTGTGACATCTGTAGACAGTCCATGTTTTGCAGGTGTATAACAGAGTTGGGAGGACAATGCCTTTATAAACAAGCATCTTGGTCTCCCTAAAAATGCCCTGATCCTGAAATACATAAAATCTTAAAATACAACATGGTAGGAAGAATTCAAAGCAAAGGATTTTTGTTTGGTTTGGTTTTTTTGCACCCACTTAATGTATGCAAAAGTCCAGGTTAAAAACAATTGTTTTAGATGGAAAATCTTCTCCAGTAAGTGTTGTTCTGAATGAAACAATACTTAGGTTTGTCCATGTCTCATGGAGCATTGCTGGCAAGACATGTTTTTGTGTCTCACTTTGTTCTTTGCCATCAGCCATCCTGCAAGATGGAGACCTTGCAATTCTGAATATAGGATTGTTGTTGTTCAGTCCCTTCTCTTGTTTGCATTTAATATTGTGTACTGAGTTTAAAGTGTCTGTGCAGTTTCAATCAGAAGCAGGAAATGTTTACTCAAGTCCTAAATGGGTGGGACAGTTGCTGCAATTTTCAGTAATTTTAAACAAACTGTTTGAGCATCCTGTTTAAATAGAGTTAAGTAATCATAATTTTATATGAGCTGGGAAAGAATTTTGTACCCTCATAATTCTCAACAAAATATCTTTTTACAAGACGTTTTAAGGATACAACATTTTGCCCGGCTTAAGGACTTTTGCGCTGATGGGGCAAAATGTATCTTTCCATTTTAGGCAGACTAATATAGAAGTACAAAAGTGGTGTTCTGCGAGGCACCTTATTTATTTTTTTATTTTTTTGAGGTTGCTTGCCAGGAAAAAAACACCCGAATTTGTCCTCTGCTTGTTTCAACAATATTACTGAAGCAGTCAGAATTCTGGCTACCATTTCAGCAATGGTCGTATAGCAAAAAGAATCAATAGTATTCCACCAAGATACTATAAAGCTGACTAGTTCTTTAATTTGAGTGACCTGCTGCTTAAGGACAGGTCCAGCTATTCCAAGTGGTTGGTCTCTCTTACTTATTCATCTGTTTTTCTCCATAGTTATCTAACAGCTTGTTGTTGCAAACTGCCTTCAGGTTAACTTCAACTTATGTCAACCTTATGAATAAGAGACTGTGAACTTACCTTCTTTTCAACACCCCTGCCCAGGTCTTGCAGATTTAGGGCCATTACTTCCACCTGTAATGTGGTCTTCCTCTTTTCCTACTGCCCTGTACTTTACCAAGTGTCATCTTTTCTAGTGATGTGGCCAAACTACAACAGCTTTAGTTTCATCAACTTGAGTTCAAGGAAGACTTCAGGCTTCATTTGCCCTAGGGCCCATGTATTTATTTTTTAAAGTAGTCCACAATATCTGAACTACTCATCTCCAGTGTCACATTTCAAATTATTTTCTTCCTATCACATGCAACCTTATTTCTCTCAGTAATCTCAAAAATACTAGCATAACCATTTGCATACTGATCCAGTCTAACATGACTGTGTGTTTGAATTGTGCTCCATGGCATTTATTTATTGTGTCAGAAGCAAATTATTTATTTATTGTGTCAGGAACAAATCAAAACTATTTGTATTGCATTTTTTAGCAAACAAACAAACAAAACACAAAGTTTGCAAGCTTGGTAGTTGATTAAATGTCCTTTCACCAGAAGCTGGCCACTTGGAGTGCCTCTGGTGTTGCTGTGAGAAGGTCCTCCATTGTGCATGTGGAAGGGCTAGGGTTGCAATGTAGTAAGTGGTCTGTGGTTTGCTCTTCTCCTCACTCGCATGTCATGAACCCCTCTTTGTAGCCCCATTTCTTAAGGTTAGCTCTGTATTTCATGGTGCCAGAGGGCAGTCTATTCAGTGCCTTTCAAGTCGCCAGTCTTCTGTGTGACCAGGAGGGAATCTCTCATTTGGTATCAACCATGGGTTGAGATTCTGGGTTTTAACCTGCCACTTTTGGAATCTCACTTGCTGAGGTGTTCCTGCAAGTATCTCTGTAGATCTTATGTCCTATTTCTTGATTTAAGGCATTGGCTTGCTGGCTGATATCCAAACAGAGGATGGGCCGGAGATGTCACTGCCTTGGGATTTTGAGTATAGGCTGGTATTTCCCGATGGATGTCAGGTGGTGCAATACCAGCTAAACAGTAGAATTGTAGGCTATGGCATTTTCGGCCACAGAAAACAGACTTAATATAAGGTTCAGGAGGCTACAGCTAAGGAAAGGTGGATTAAGACAGGAAATGGAAGATAATCACATCTATGTCTACCGATACCGGATCTTGGACATTATATTGTAATAATATGCATTTCAAAAATAAACAACTGTGAATAGTTTTTTTTAAAAAATGTTGGGTTCTGAAGATCAGTTCAGGGAGTGCTGCAGTTTTTAACTTTGAATTTGTTTTAATGATTTGTAACTGTAAATTTTTAATACAGTTTATATTTAACCTCGTTTTAATGTTCATATATTTGAAATGGTTATGCTGATGTTTTTATGTTAGGCCGCTTTGAGTCTCCTTTGGGAGAGATAAAGCAGGGTATAAATAAATATAATAATAATAATAATTATTATTATTATTATGTCTTTTTGGATCACGATACTGGTTATTGACGCTCTGGTCAGGTATGGTGGTATCTGTGATAATGGTGGACATACAGTTGCAGTTGATTTCATTGGTAATGGGATATGGTTGGAAAAGCATTAGTACAAAAAGGTTTACACAGGAGATTGTATTGTCGAAGGCTTTCATGGCTGGAATCACTGGGTTGTTGTAGGTTTTGGGGGGAGGGGCTGTATGGCCATGTTCTAGAGACATTTTCTCCTGATGTTTCGCCTCTGAGGATGCTTGCCATAGATGCAGATGAAACGTCAGGAAAGAATGCCTCTAGAACATGGCCATACAATTCGACAAAAACCTACAACAACACAGGAGACTGTTACACAAGATAACAGCATTTATTTAAAAGAGGAGTCCACAGAGACAAGCAGAAGAGGGTTATCACAAGTAGTAGCATTGCGGTATGAGTAGAGACCTAGTAGTAAGGCCAAATGAAAGGTATGCTTTTCTGTATTGAATGTCTGTTGAGATATTGGCTTCCAGAGACTGGCAATTTGCAAAAAAAAATGTTTCTTTTCCTCCCCCCCAAAATTGTAATATATTTTATTATTTGGAGAAACAATGCCATTTACAGTAATATTTGCTAGGAGGGAAAGAGGAATAGAAACTATATTGACACAGTGAACTCAAGTCTAAGGACTTGTTGGAATCAAGAAAATTTTCTTCACACCCATTTATAAGAGAAACATAAAACAAGTGGAAAATGCCACTTGGAAAACATAGATAAGTCTTATCAGCTGTGAATTCTAGCTATCGAGGGGTGTGTGTGTATGATGCTTTTCCTGATTTGGGGGGTTTAAGCTAGAGGCCAGGGCAGCTCTGAGAGTCTCAGACCAGTGGTGACAATGTGGCTTGCCTGACACACAGCACGGACACACGTCTCTGACCCAAAAGTGGGAAACACATTGCGTGCTACATTTCTGCTTTGAGGCATTTCAGATAATCAAGCTGTCTTCAGTTGCCTGACCAGGCTGCCCAACTTTCCCAGTTTAGCTGAGAGCAGGATGAGATCTTTTCCTCTGGATTTCTAGCAATCTCTATTCATCACGCACGCCCTTTTGCTCTTTACTAAGTGTGTTTTCTTCATGCTGTAATGTAATACAGTGTCATTGAATTAAACAGTGGAAAAACAAACAAACAAATGAAAAGGTGGATTAAGTTTTGTTAGAATCCAGGGGCCAAAAGCAGAATGGCAGGGAAAAGAAAAATATTCTTTATGCAGACTTTCTCAGACTGAAAACAATGCGTCAAAGGCATTACCTTTTGTCTGGAATTTACATGAAGTCTCATTCCCCCACTGATGGTATCTTTCCATGTGTAAACATTGAAGGGGTGAGTGGACGGTCTTGGACCAAAACAAAACCAACTGGCACGAATATTTATTCTTCCACACAGGAAGCTGCTGACCATCACTCATAATTTCTCATAAGGAATGCCCTATTCTCTTCTCGACGGTTTACATTGAGATAATCCTGGAAGCAACGATAATGCAGTCAACACTTTCTCACAAGTGAGAAGGGTAACATTCTAAGGGAGTTGCAACTATGGTGGTGTACATGAAAGGGCAGAGCACATGCGAAAGAATCCAAAAACTGTGGGTTGGATGTGCATGTAGTATCAGTGTACTACAATGCAACAAGTCCTTGCTTTTCATGAGAAGCGTGTTGACTCTCATGTGGTGAGATTTCATGGTCCCACTTTTTCTCATGTCCATATGATTGGACTATGCTTATACGGGTATGGTACTATTCCCAGATACATTGGGGCTTTTGTGCAATAGGTCCAGTGTGACAGATGCAAGGTGATGGATCAGTACCATATTTGTGGCATATTATTTTTGCTTTTGCATGCTTTCCTGGAAACTCACTTGGGACCTGGAGCTGGTGACTCACAGTCAACTGATAATCAATTTGAGTACTGTTGCCATAGCAAATTGATCAGTTGTATCGTAGTAGACAGACAGACCTCTTTGTATGTATGGGCACCAGGCAAGGTTTGTTGTTTGTTGTTGAGTACCTTCAAGTCATTTTCTACCTATGACAACTCTACCACAGCGTTTTCTTGGCAAGATTTGTTCAAAAGGGATTGCATACATTTGCTTGTCCAGTACTGTTGAAGGAGCAAAATTAAAGAGATCCATTCAGGCCTATGGGAAAATTCTTCAAAGCTATGATAGAAAATACTATATATGGTATATATAAAGGGATGGATAGTGGTTGGTGGTTACTCAAAGCCTAGACAAAACCAAAAATAGCTTCCAGTAACCCCCATGATGAAACAGTGAAATGAATGTATGATGAAAAGAGGTTAACTGGATCACATCAACTTCTACATTGTGCATCAGAACATATGGGCACCCATATACAAAATGGTCATAGTTTCTGAGTTGAGGTGTAGATAGCTGGACTGGAAGAACTGCCCCAAGGACATGAGTCAAGGGCCTTCTGCCAAGAACTTGACTCTATGTGCCACAACTCCTGATGCATTCCCTTTCCTCAGCATTGCCTTCCTTCTCCTCTCCTCAGAGGAGAAACTGGGGGGTGGAGGTTGAAAGCTTCAAACCTCTACATTTTGAGGTGTATGTGTGCGCGTATCATAGATGAATGGATGGTAGTTTAGTCTACCAGACGTGCTCTTCATTCCTTCTATCCACCTGTTCCTTGTCTGTAAAGGACTTAACAATCAATGTTTTCAAAATCCACAATATTATACATTCTAAAATTATTATTTGTTTGGCACTCCATAGCTGTAGCAATATTGCAAGAAGTTCCATAAATTGCAGGCAGCTCTGGGAACTCTTGGATTATGTAAACTAAAATAAGAGTCAAGATAACAAACAAAATAGTTATAGACTAATCCCTTTCTGGCATCTCTGAAGTGAAAACAAGAACATGTTCCCTATAAAGTTAGCCAGTGCATCTTGAGAAGTAATTAGTTTTTCATTTTCTTGTTTTTTTTTTTTAAAAAAAAGAAGTTTTCCTTTTAAAAAAAAACTGCAACATGGTTCAACTTACACTGTCAAACTCAAGAAGACAATGAATTTGGATACACCTTATTTACCTCAAAAGCATAGATTATAGCCCAGGCATGTGCAAATTCCAGCCCTCTAGGTGTTTTGGACTTTAGTTCCCAGCAATCTCAACCAGCTTACCAGCTGTTAGTAATTGTGGGAGTTGACATCCAAAACACTTGGAGGGTCAAAGTTTGCCCATGCCTGTTATAGCCAACTAGTGTCTTTGTTTTTCTGTTCTCTCCAGCTCCCAACCAAAACCAGGAGATTTATAGAGACCCTTCTAGGTTTCATTGTTTTTGATGGACTACCCATTAGTATTGATTGTAATTGGCTCAACTGCTGTGATATAAAAGGGGCATGTAGTGAACAGAGGGTGTCTGGCTACCATTGGCCAATTTGCTGTAATTCTACAGATGTTTAAGCAGACGTATATACTTCATCACACTAGAGAATTAATCCACTTTAAATCTGGTTTCTGCCTCCTGCAGAATTCTGGGGTTTGTAGTTTAGTGAGGCTGTTAAAGGCTCCTCCCTAAACTACAAACCTCAGAATTCTGCAGGAGGCAGAATCCGGATTTAAAGTGGATTCATTCTCTAGTGTGATGAGGTCCCGAGGGCTTTAGTAAGGAGAAGCCAGAGGAATGGAGAAGGAGTGATTATAGCATTGAGCAAACAGCCAACTGAAGGAAGCAAGGTAGATTTTGGAACAAGAGGTTCAAAATACAGAGAGGTTAAGAAGGATCAAAGCTGGAATCAAAAAAGGAGTCAGAGGACAAACAGTATACAGGATATGAACAAATAGACAAAGCGTCTCCTCCAGCATTTCACAGATGAAAACTGGAACACATGTAGCCAAAGCAATGTCAGATTGTGATGAAGATAGCAAAAACGATGAGGAAGAGGGAAAACTAAGGTAGGCTACAGAAGCTGACTTTTGCCTGAGCCTACTGGATAAACCCCCTATGGCTTTCCTCAGCTGAATTAATTGGATACAAAATACATTTGCACTTTGAACTCAGTTTTCAGCAACTAAAGCAGGGGTTCTCAACCAGGGGTCCACAGACAGAGGATGTCTGGCTCTAACAGACCAATTTCCTCAAATTATTCAGACTAGTAAGGAAGGCTTTAGCAAGGAGGAGCCAGGAGACGGAGAAAAGAGTGATCAAAGGATTACGCAATTCTATGCAGACTCCTTGGGGGTCCATGGAACGATGGGGGGAACCGTGACCCTGAATTGGAAAAAAACAACTACTTATCCTTATTTTGTCTGACCTCTAACTGAAATCTAGCATTTTCTTCATTCATGGATGTGTGCAATGTATGAGTACAGAGGCGGCCCTAGGTAATTTTCAACGGTAAGCAAACAGTATTTTGGTGCCCCTCCCCCCCCCCCAACCAATCACTGATATATATTTTCTGTTCATCGTGGGAGTTCTGTGTGCCATATTTGGTTCAATTCAATCATTGGTGGAGTTCAGAATGCTCTTTGATTGTAGGTGAACTATACGTCCCAGTAACTACAACTCACATATGTCAAGGTCTATTTTCCCCCAAGAGCACCTCAAGAGCACCCTGGGCAAAATCAACTATACTGCAAATGCTTACTTTGCGTAATGGGTTGAGCCGCCCCTGTATGCGTATTATAGAAGTCTTCATTTCATATCATGTTACAGTTCTTGCATGCCTCAAAAAAATGCCTACACTGACCCGTACTTTGAAATTATGGTAGTTATTAGACTCAATGCTTGATCACACGTGGTCACAGTCCTGCTGTCTACAAACTATTTAATTTAAAGACATGCTTATGCTGAGTGTCATAAAACTATCAGCTGATACATTCTGAGAAGGGATCCATGGTTTTCACCTGACTGGCAAAGGGGATCCTTGGAGGAAAAAAGGTTAATAACCCTGAAATAAAATAAAAGAAGAACAGAGATGACAGGAGGAAAGAGAAACTGGGACAATTTGAACTGGGACATAAGCTATCCTTATCATCATCCAAAGTTTTTTGGTGCGGCTTGTCTTGGAATTAACACTAAGGATCTCGTCACATGAGCAGAGGGAAAGTGGGGGACAGCAGAGGGAACTGCCGTACTCTGTTTCCCTCCTGTCGAGGTTCATCTTATGCAATCTCATGTCCTTCTCTTCTTTCCCCCTTGTTCCTCCACTTTGTGTCATTGGCACTGTGGACTCTGCTTCTCTATACTGCCAAATTGGAGTCCCACGAATGGATAAACACAACTGCTGGCAATTTTGGATTTTCTTATAACAGATGTCATGCTGAATACTTGTACTTCAAATTTTGAGGCCACACCCTTGTCTATTGGCCTTTGAACTAGGTCAAGGCTACCTATTACTTTGTTCCCAGCACATTAACTAGGAAAAACAGGCACAGGTAGGCACACAAAAATACATACATGGTTAAATTAAAGTGAAACAGATGCTGCTTTACTTCAACTCCATTCAGCCCAGCCTCTTATCTAATATATTGCTGCTATCTCTTGGAATCTAGGGCTTTTTTACATTACACAATTGTATTTCACTTTAATTGCTATGGCAACATCTTATGGAAACCTTGGACTGACAGTTTAGGAAAGGGCATTTGTGAATCTCAGCCAGAGAGTTTTAGTGCTTCAAGCAAACGGTTCCGGCCCAGCTTACCGGTCCAAACGTATCTCTTCCTATGAACCATCTAGGAATTTAAGATTGTCTGGAGGGGGCCTGCTCTCAATCCCGTCTTCTTTGCATGTTTGGTGACAAGGGACAGGACCTACTCAGTGGTGGCCCCTTGGCTGTGGAACTCCCTCCCCAAATATATTAGATTGGTCTCCTACCTCCTGACTTTCAAAAAAAAAAAAAGTAAAATCCTGGGTCTTTGAACAAGCTTTTGGAAATGCAGTACAATGGACAAACACAGAATCATGTAAGTTTGAAACATGGAACTGCTTAGATTATGCTACTGGAAAGTGAGATTAACAGAAAGACATTGGTTATTATATGTTTTTAATGAGTTTTGTATTGTATTGATTTTATAATGCTGATTTAAATGTTTTAACTGTATATTGTGGGTTGCTATGGCATTGAATTGCTGCCAATTTGTAAGCTGCCTTGAGTCGCCTTTGGGCTTGAGAAAGGAGGGATAGAAATATAGTAAGTAAATAAATAAGCAAACTCAGCAAAATTCCATGGGATACAGCCATGGTAGCTGAAGTGAAATCATATCATTACATTTGTGTAGCATGAAAGGACCCCTCTCGGTTGCCGCACCAGCCTCATTCTGCTTAACAATAGTCTTGGCCTTAACATGAAAGGTTTACACTTAACATGAAAGGCTCATCAGAACGGGGAATTTAAGTGGCTCTTCCACCTTTTCCTGTTTTATATTGGTGCTGGAGCTTGATGGAGTCTTTGAACTACTCCACCACTGTAAATAATTTTTTTTACAAATATGGATATGTTTGCAGGAACATATGAATAATTCCTCTCTGGATCATGTCATCTCTTTTATATAAAATGTTTGCTGGGAATGGGTAGTAAGGATGTGCAATTTGAAAAGACTTGTGCAGAAGTTCCTAGTAAATTCTTCAAAAAATGAATAGCAAATTCAGTAGGTCTGAAAAAATGTGTATCGTTTCCCAGTATTTTTTAATTTGCCTCAGATTCCAATGATTTCTTTGCTCTTCATTAGTTAAATCTGAGCTTTTAGGGTTGCTAGTTCAGGATTGTCCCATGTTCCGAGGTTTCTGGGCTAAAATCTGAGACATGGATGTTCCCTGGTGATAACATTATCTGTTAGGCATTAAATACCAACCACAGCTTGTCATTAAAATGCACATTTACAGAGACATAAAAAAAATTTCCTATCTGGAAAATAAGGCAGAAATCAAAACTAAGGGAACTCTGCCCAGATTAAGATGAAATTAAGTGATTTTATTCCTACTTTCTGATTTAGGGAGACAGAATAAGAGACATTTAATATAGCCTATATTTGCTAAATACCCGAAAGACACTAGACCCTTCCCCTCACCTTGAAAGTGAAACAAGTTAAACAAGTTTAGTGCTTGGATGGGAGATGACCAATGACTACCAGGTGCTGTAGGCTATTTTTCAGAGGAAGGAATTAGCAAAACCACTTCTGAGTATTCCTTGCCTAAGAAAAACATATAATTTCATGGGGGTGGCCAACAAGTAATTGAAGGCACACACACACTTGCCTCTAGCCTGAAGTTAGACATAGAGTAGAGAGGAGGGTGAGTGTTCAGGCTACAATAAAAACAAAGGGAGGAGCTATGTAAATACTTAGACTACTTAGAACAGTGGCTTCCAAACTGTATTCCACATAACTCTAGGTAAAGATTTTCCCCTGACATTAAGTCCAGTCATGTCCAACTCTAGGGGTTGGTGCTTATCTCCATTTCTAAGCCAAAGAACTGGCATTGTCCATAGACACCTCCAAGATCATGTGGCCAGCATGACTTTATGGAGTGCTGTTACCTTCCCACCAGAGCGCTAACTATTGATCTACTCACATTTGCATGTTTTTGAACTGCTAGGTTGGCAGAAGCTGGGGCTAACAGCGGGAGCTCATGCTGCTCCTTGGATTAGAACCTGCAATATTTTGATTATTTCCAAACCTACTACAGTATACCCAGACAGTAGGGGTAGATGAAAGAAGGGAGACCTTTGTGGGTTCACAATGCTTAGGGACAGAGACAGGGTTCCAAGGGGAAAATCAAGTATAGAGTTAGGGTTTCATTGGTGGTGGTGGGGGGGGGGGGAGTCTTCTACAAGGTTCCATGACCAAAACAGCTTGGTAACTGCTGACTTTGAGAGTCTTGGCAAGTTCCAAGGAAATTCTTACAAAATGTAGCAGGGCTATTAGCTGAGCTAGAGATATGTACCCTTACAGACCTTTCTCTTCCCAGGAACGGAGTCTGCCCCAAATTGGAGAATCTGTATCTTAGTATCCTATCTAGAGATGATGCATTGAAAGTGGAGACTTGGGGCTAAATGCTGAGATCTGACAAGCCTGTGTGCTTTGCAGGATCCCTTCTTCCTGCCCGTTGTTCAAAACTTTTACTATGCTTCTACTTCTACCTAAAAAGCAATTTCACAGTATGCTAGCCAGGGCCGTAGCCAGAAAAAAATTTCGGGAGGGGTTGAAAATTTTGCGGGGGGGGGGGTTGAAAATTTTGCTGGAGGGGGTTTGAAAATTTTGTGGGGGGGGGGGTCTGAAACCTCCCTCCTAGCTCACGCTGAAGCAAAGAGCACAGCAGGGGGCAACGCAGCCTTCAATAGCCTGCAGCTCCGCCCTTGTCAACCACCTCCATCAAGTCTGGCCTCCTTAATGAGAGCATTCAACACACACACACCCAACTTGGTTGCTTCACTACATTGGCTATTGCTGCAAGTAATGACAGTGTGAATAAATTGTCAATATTTGCTTGAGATAGTGCTTGCAGTTCTGGAGGGACTCTTAATTTTTTGCATCTCATAGACTAAGCATGGGAATTTGGTTAACCAGTTAAAATTCATGAGTAAACCAGGTTTTTTTAAAAAAATCTAAAACATTTCGGGGGGGGGGTTTGAACCCCTAAAACCACCCCCTCGCTACAGACCTGATGCTAGCCACCTATGTACAGTGACATCTTTGTGTAACTAAGAGGAGGAAATCGGCTCAACGGCTCTATCTTTCTGAATTTCAGGACCGCCTCTTTTTCGTCATGGAGTATGTCAATGGAGGAGACCTAATGTTTCAGATTCAACGCTCACGCAAATTTGATGAACCCCGCTCCCGCTTCTACGCAGCAGAAGTCACATCGGCACTCATGTTCCTCCACCAACACGGCGTCATCTACAGGTACTTTCTTTGTGGGGATGAAATAAGGAATTCTTCAGGCTCTTGGTTCGATATTGGCCAACATCCAACGTTTCTTAGCAACTGGATTGGCTGTTTGCTTCTGCTTGCTTACATAGACCTTCCCCCACTTCTGCCTTTCTTTCCTTTGGAGGACGGGAAGGGGGCAGGAAGGCTGTTTATCATTCCAATGTTAACATCTGAATCGTCTCTGCAGCCATCGCCAGCTGTGGGTGCCAGTTTTGTATTATAAGACAAGCAATGCTTTCTACAAAAGCTTGGCACGCTGTGACCTGGGGTTGACTTTGACAGCAGCTCCCTGCAATCTCCTTGGTTTTCCCCTTCTGCCATCAATTTCCGCCATTTCTGAACTCCCTGCCACTTCCTGAGTTTGTTTGTCCTAGTTGTCTCCATTCTGATAGACCTGGGATAATCATTTTGTGCGGCTTTGTGCATTATGCCCTTTGAATTTGCTCCTGGCCTCCCCAGATCGCCATCTAAACAATAACAAAACATAAGAGGCAAATCTTTTGTTACGCTGTGAAGAATGCACTAGGGCATAAATATTTATTATTAGAAACAAGGAGCGACTTGAGAAATTTTCACCTACTATCTCTGTGTTTATGAAGGCCTTTATCTTGTCGTTGCACCCTTCCTCTCCTTTTTTTTTTACCCTCGGGGGAAAAAAAGCCCTATACACACAGAGACCAGAAATTGGCAGCATTTCACTGTTTCAGATAAATCTTGGCAGGAGTATACAGAATGAACTGCAGTTCAGGGAAGTTGGCTGCAGGATCACTTCTCCTTCATGAAGTGCTTTAGGAGGGTGCAAGCCACAAAGCTCTATTCACACTTTACATGGCGGGAGGGTTTGGCTCAGATACACCAGCAATTTGACTGGCAAGCCCCAGAAAACATGAAGCAGGAAGAAGAATGCGTGTTTGTGAGCACATGAGGACATGGAAGTGGATGTGGCTTTCTAGCTTTCTTGGCCACTTGGAGCTTCCTAGTCTTTGCTTTCTAAACTCCAGCATATATTAGAGCTGCTTTGTGGTTATGTAAGGTGCGCCATTCAGTACTCACTAGCCTTTCATTGAAATCACGGTTAAATGTAGAGCCACATGATTTATCATCATAATTTATATCTGATGCTTCTCCCAGCACTGGGACTGAAAACAAAGTTGTAAGTAAAAACAAACAAGGGGCTATTTTAAAATGCAGTTAAATTGTTTTACAGAAATTTAAATCAATCAAAATATTATCATTTCTTTCTATAGAATCATCATTGGATATGGCAGTTTACAAGTAATAGAACCATAAAACAGTTCCCTCCCTTCAGGCTCACAATCTATTGAAGACATGGCCCAGAAGGGCAGGGGTGGCAGTGAGGGTGAGAATTAAGCCCAACGAATGATACCTTGTACTTTATTCTGTATGTACAGAACTGAGGAGTAGCTTTAAAAAGGATCAGTTCAGATCCATGCGTAACATATGTGAATGTGTGACAAGCCTTTCCTTCATTTAGATCAGGGTTTGGCTTCATGTTTATAAACATATCCCTTTCAGGTTAGCCCATTCTGATATAGGCATTTTCAAGGCAGATCAAGGAGATTAAGATCTTAAAAGGGTGACCCAGAAGTTGAAATCCCTTTTGGTTTTAATCATCTTTGTCCTTGACTCCATGCTTCAAGATACAGGTGAACTTCACGTGGTTGAAGTTGCCTTTCTTGACAGTGGGGGCTTCTCAGTACATCTCATCAACCTATACATCTGTGAATCGGTCATCCTTAGTAGTGAGAAGTTCACGTAGATGGTCTTCATAAAGGAAACCCATGGCTTCCTCATCAAAACAGGCAAAAGCATTGCGGATGACATCGTCTGGATCAGTTGCATTCAGCTTTTCTCCAAACATGGAGAGAATATGGTGAAGTTGATGGGTCCAGCAGTTTCACTCATCATGCCTTCCAAGTATTAATCGGTGGGGTTCTTCTCAAGAGATGCCATCATATCATGCAGATCTTCCTTGTCAATGAACCCACCATGATTTTAGTCTATAATGTTGAACACATCCTTGAATTCCTGGATCTGTGACTGGTCGAACATAGCAAAGACATTAGAGGTGGCACACTGAGGACGCTTCTTGTTGGCCGTTTCCTTGGCTTGCTTGCTGGACATCTTGGCGGGTTTGGTTTGACCTTAACTGGGTCAAACTTGACAATAAATCTGTAAGGTTAGGTCACTTTGATTCCTGTTTGTCAGATGGCCCTCTGAATACCAAAACCTAGGACAGGCAGGGCACAGGAAAGCCACATTTTCAGACTAAAGTTTGGTGAATCTGGAATAGAAAGTCCAAAAAAGTAACTTTCCCAATATTTTCAAATGATACCTCTACTTCTCTCCCTCCAAGGCCAAGGCAGTGGCAGTTGGGATGAAAAGAGGGTCTTTCGTCGGATGCTGCTGAGGTTGAGGCATAATGGAGCTGTGTCTGCTTTTTTCTCTCCTCCTACTGTCCAGAGCAGCAGCAGTTGGGATGAAGGGAGAGCCTTTTATCTGCCCCTAAAGCAAGATGCAACTATACCTTAGTTTTATTCTCTTCTTCTGGGACCAGGGCAGTAGTAGTTAGGGTGGAAGGAGGGTCTTTCACCTGTTTCTGGGCATAGGTAGAATGGAAGCCTGAAGTAGCAGTTGGATGCAGTGAGAATGTTTCCTCTGCTATTGCACCAAGGCAATACAGAGTTATGCCAAAGTAAACATTAAGATCAACTGACAATTAAGATCTGTAAACTATTAAAAGTTCTAACAATCAATTTTTACTTCCTGATAGAAGGATAGACAAGAGACGACATTGTAGTTCTATATAGGGGATGTCACAGAGAAGATAATCACTTTTGTTTCCATCAAACAAACCTAGAAGGAGATTGGTACTAAGACCATCCCTGGAATGTCTTAGAGCCCAAGTATGTTAATATTGGAAGATCTAGTTCTTGAGATATTATTTATTTTGTTTACTTTATAGCCTAGCGTTCTTCCAAAATGGGATGCAAGACACATACAGTAGAATGATGCAGTATGGTTCTCAGTGGGCTGTGGGGCAAGATTTATTTATTTATCCTCTTCATCTTGAAAAGAAGTGATGAGTGGAGTGCCACAGGGGTCTGTTCTGAGCCCGATCCTGTTCAACATATTTATTAATGACTTGGATGAAGGGTTAGAATGCATGATCATCAACTTTGCAGATGACACTAAATTGGGAGGGATAGCCAATACCTCAGAAGACAGGAGCAGAATTCAGAAACAATCTGAAGAGATTGGAGAGATGGGCCAAAACTAACAAAATGAAGTTCAAGAGTGACAAATGCAAGATACTCCACTTAGGCAGAAAAAATGAAATGCAAAGATACAGAATGGGAGACGGCTGACTCAACAGCAGTACGCGTGAATAAGATCTTGTGGACAACAAGTTAAACATGACCCAACAATGTCATGTGGCAGCAAAAAAAGCCAATGGGATTTTGGCCTGCATAAATAGGAGTATAGTGCCTAGATCCAGCGAAGTCATGCTACCCCTCTATTCTGCCTTGGTCAGACCACATCTGGAATACTGTGTCCAATTCTGAGCACCACAATTGAAGGGAGATGTTGACAAGCTGGAATGTGTGCAGAGGAGGGTGACTAAAATGATCAAGGATCTGGAGAACAAGCCCTATAAGGAGCAGCTTAAAGAGCTGGGCATGTTTAGCCTTCAGAAGATAATGCTGAGAGGAGACATGATGGCCATGTATAAATATGTGAGGGGAAGTCATAGGGAGGAAGGAGCAAGGTTGTTTCTTGCTGCCCTGGAGACTAGGAAGCGGAACATTGGCTTCAAACAGTAGAAAGGAGATTCCACCTGAACATTAGGAAGAACTTCCTGACTGTGAAAGCCGTTCAGCGGTGCAACTCTCTGCCCCAAAGTGTGGTGGAGGCTCCTTCTTTGGAGGCTTTTAAGCAGAGGCTGGATGGCCATCTGTTGGGGGTGCTTTGAATGCACTTTTCCTGCTTCTTGGCAGGGCGTTGGACTAGATGGCCCACGAGATCGCTTCCAACTCTATGATTCTATGTTCGTATCAGAAGCAAACCAAAGGTACAGTTGTGATGTATTTTAAAACACACAAAAATGTCCTTTGACCAGTAACTGGCCACTTGGAGTGCCTCTGGTGTTACTATATGAAGGTCCTCTATTGTACATGTGGCAGGGGTCAGACTGCATTGTAATAGGTGGCCTGTGGTTTGCTGTTCTCCACACTCGCATGTTGTGGACTCCACTTTGTGGCCCCATTTCTTAAGGTGCCAGAGTGCAGCCTTCCAAGTCACCCAGTCTTCTGTGTGTCCAGGAGAGAGTCTCCCATCTGATATCAGCCAAGGATTGAGATTCCGGGTTTGAGCCTGCTACTTTTGTACTTTTGCCTGCTGAGGTGTTCCCGCGAGTAGCATTGTAGATCTTTAAAAAACTATTTCTAGATTTAAGGCATTGGCATGGTGGCTGATATCTGAACAGGGGATGAGCCAGAGATGTGACTGCCTTCGTCCTTTTATTATTGACTGCTACTTCCCAACAGATGCCAGGTGGTGCCCCATACAGTATTACTGGGGTTCATTTGTTGTTCCTGCAGTGATTTTAATGTGTAGAAGAGGAGTCTGGTGAAATCAGTGTCAGTAGGTAGGGGAATACCCATTGGGTCTGAACTTTCAAAATCCTATCCAAAGTGCCAAATCAGTGGAGGCAGATTTGACTGTTTAGCATCATGGACAAAACATGTAAAATTTGGACTGAAACCTGCAGTTGATTCAGTTAACCACTGAAATAAGAGCCACTGTTGATTGGAGAACAATAGCTCCTCTTCTTTAAAAAGCTAGAGACTACTCAACCCTTGGAAAAATAAGTCCTCTTTCCATTCAAGTTTCATCCCTCCAAAATGATGCAAAATTCAGATTGACCTTAGGACAATTATACCGCAGCTACGAAAGAAGACAAGTTTCTGGGCATTGAGAGAAAGTGTTGCTCCAGAGGTAGAAAAACGGTTCATGTGAGTATGTTTTCAAGTTGTGTGAGTCCATCAACTTATGACAACCCTGTGGATTTCATAAGTAGAAGTGCTTTTTTCCAATTCGTTTCCCTGATTTTGCCTACAGTACATCCAGCCACTAACCAGGGCTGAGCCTACTCACCTTCCAAGATTAGACAGGATTTGGTACCTTCAGGCTGGCATGATCACTTGTTTAAACTCATTTTCGTGAACATGTATTTGAATTCATATATCCTTATCTGATTCCCATGGTTGTAAGGAAAACAAAAGCCACATTCTTAGTTCACATAAATATTTTAATAGAAAGGTACATTGTTATATCAAAGTCCATCCTGTTCTAGCGCACCGCCCTTTGCTTTCTTGAACTGTCTTTAAAGGTTGTCTTGGATTATTATATTATTGAATCCTTAAGAGATTAGCGTCAGAGCAGAAACATGAGGTGACCTAGAATTATATGAGAGACATCTAGGATAGTGAATTAATTCTGGGTTTGTCCAAACAAGACAGTTTGGAAGTGGATCGCTGAACCAGGTCTAAAGCTCAGGTGTGAGGTACACCTTGCCCCAGCCACTTCATCTGAAGGATCAGATCCTTGAGTTTGGAGGTGGGGGAGAATCTGAAGACCTTCCCGGAACATAGCAATTTCTCCAGTCTGAAGGCTCTCTCCTAAATACAATGCAAAGCTCCTGTCAGCAGAGCACTGTTAAGGCAGAGTGAGGCAACTACCCCAAGCAGTTGGGTATCATGAAATGGCAAGAGTATGTTTGTTACTGAATTGTGATGGTTATATTTATATTTTTGTGGGTTTTAGCCTCATTTGCCAAGTTAACTTGCTTGACTTGAGTAGATAGGAATTATCATTTGCTACTTAACTTCAGGCTGAGAAATACCTTCAACCTGTTGTTGGCTTGGTTAACTAGGGCACTCTGCCAGCCTTACCTCTGCTAAAACTTTATAATTCCTCCATAAAATTGAGTGACATTATCTCATATTATCATAGCATGATAAAGTATCGGTAATACCTTTGTTTCCTCAAAAAGAAAGAAATTACAGGCAACTTCTTTACATCTAGTTATCCCCAAGTTCTGATGTATAGTGTTTCCAGGGCCTCCTTGAATACCAATCTCCATGGATGCAAAAGTCCCATTATATACAATGGAGTAATAAAATGGAATCCCTTATATAAAACGGCAAATGTTTGCTTTTTGTAATTAAAAAAATATTTTCTGGCCATAGGTGGTTGAACCTGTGGATGCAAAATCGGTGGATCTGGAGGACCAACTTGTATACTTAAATAAATTGCAACCCATTCACACTATCTCATTATTATTTCACTTCCATCCTAAGGAATCCATCAACTAGTGCACTGGTAGGAAACTAGAACACTCTTGGTAAGAATTTTAAATGCCCTTCCCCCAATTTTGAGTCACAAATTTCCATACAAAGGAATTATGACAATTAACATTCAATGATAGCACTATAATTCTGCAGTGTGAATGGGTCCCAGATAGATTCCCATCATCCCTATAATGAATCAGGACTTGAATATATATATATGGGGGGGGGGGAGGTTTCCCCTTGACATTAAGTCTAGTTGAGTCTGACCCTGGGAGGTGGTGCTCATCTATCATTTCTAAGCCGAAGAGCCGGCATTGTCCATAGAAGCCTCTAAGGTCATGTGGCCAGCATGACTGCATGGAGCGCCATTACCTTCCCACCAAAGCGGTGCCTATTAATCTACTTACATTTGCATGTTTTCAAACTGCTAGGTTGGCAGAAGTTGGGACTAACAATGGGAGCTCACCCTGTCCTGTGGATTCAAACTGCCAGCCTTCTGTTCAGCAAGTTCTGCAGGTTAGCGGTTTAACCCGCTGTGCCACCGCGGCCCCTAATATATATAGCTCATAAAATTCTCAGCCCTCTGGAAGATTCTGGAAGTTGTAGTCCAAACAGAAATATCCCCAAACATTCTATGGAATTTCTTTCAAATCTTACAAGATTTTCCTTTCTTTAATGCCCACCTGTAGAGCTGTGTATCATCTAAGCCAGAGCCTTGACCTTAAGCTTAGGAGAATAGTGTGGCTCTTTTGTTAAAATGAGAAAGGGAGAAACAGTGGAAGGCTGCCAAAAAGGCTGCCAAGTTTACATTCCTGAGAGGGCAGCCGTTTTCCTGTAGCGTTTTGTAGGAAGGGGACCAGTGCTTCTGTCTGATAACAACAGCAAACTAATTCTGTAGAGAGGAAGTGTGGGAATCATATTTTATCTTCTGTTTTAAAGTCAACTATTTTACATTATTGAGTTATTCTCTTTTTTAACAAGGAAAAAAACAAGTTTATATTGTCTTCCCAAGTTGGAAAATATAAATATTAGTATGTTCAGTAAAGGTGGAACCCCATATATATTATATAGACACATAACATAGCGAGAAAGTTTTGGTAGTAGACGTGTTCCTGAACATTTTGGTACCAGAAGCAGAAATACCATGAAAAGAATAGAGATAAGTTCTTTCATCATTATATCTATTCATCAATCCATCATCTATAAAAAGAAGAGGATGTCAACATACTTCAGCCCAGTTAAACCTGCCAAGTTGTTCATAGTGTCATATCTGCCCCATCTCCCTATGCTTTTGCCATCAAAGATTTGGCAGTAGAATTTGATCCTATTTGAAACAACCCAGGTTGAAGAGAGCTGCATGGTAGATTGTGTGGAAAAGGTTCTCAATTTCTGCAACATTTGCATGTTTACAAACTGCTAGGTTGGCAGGAACTAGTACTAACAGCGGAGGCTCACTACGACCTGTGGATTCGAACTGCTAACCTTCAGGTCAACAGTTCAGCAGCACAAGGATTTAACCCATTCCACCACTGTGGCACTGAAGTCCTAGATAGATTTAAGGACATTATAAAAGGATCTGCAGAAATTGAAGATTGCTAAAACTCTTCTTGCCAAATCAGAACAGTTGGAGGATATTGATCTTAATATTCATCAGAATATCTAATTATAAGGATTTCCAAAGTTAGCATCTTAATTCTATGTTAAATCAAGAAAAAAGCTATGCCAGATAGGACTCCTGCAGTCCCAAGCTAATGAAACATGACTTGGCTGCTTCTGTGACAGACAAAAATGTTTTGCTTTTAGATCTACAAAACCTTTTTAGTATACCAATGGGTATTTCACTTCCAATGCATGAAGACACAACTTCATTTTTTACACATACACAAGCAAAAGCAGCAGTTTGCGTTTGGCAGCCATGTAGTAAGAGAAAAAAATTCCTTCCTCTTAATACAGCTTGTTAGGGAACCACATATTTGGTGCATTATTTCATTATGTTTAAGTTCCATAAATAAGATGAACATCTGTTTTTATGTAACAGTCATCTGTATAAATTTGCCCGTAGAATGACTTCCCATTGCAAAGTTCATCCTTTGGCAGTGGAAACTTGTGGGGATGGGAAGGAGCAGGGAGCTCAAAGCGGCTTGTTTCCTTCCCCCAGAAGACCCTGGAGAGCACAGCTGGGAAATCTGTTGGTTTATTAAAGGAATGCTGTATTATCCTGGGATATCATGGAATGCCAACAAGATGCCTACTAAATGGTGGGAACTTTAATCCCTGAAGATTGGGCCACCTTGACCTTGCAAGTTTGGGATTTTCAACATAGAAATTGCCAGAGGGAAAGATCCCCTTCACAAGTTATAGCACTATGATACCACTTTAACTGACATGGTTCAATCCCATTGCATCCTGGGATAAGAAATTAAGAAAGAGATGCTTAGAATGCCAGAGAGCCCTGATGCCTCACCAAAATGCAAATTTTGGATTTGGATTTTGCCCAGGCCTAGTTTACTGACTAATGATCTCAAAAAGATCATAGTTCCTTGAAAGAGTGTTTCCTTCCTCATTTTGGTTAGGAGGATGGGGCATTTGGGGATGTTTTCCACCCCAAAAGAAGTGTTCATTCCTAGTTCTCTTAATCCTCCTTCTTATTCAGACATATTCTTGAACTGTTCCACTTTGCCAGGGACAGTGTCGCCCTTTAATACTAATGCAATTGTTGTCCATAACATTTACTTCTATGTGATTGTTAGGGCCTTGGTTACTAGTATTGTGGGATCCACACTCCTTGCTGGAGATATTGGAGAGCACTTAAGGCACGAAAGATTGAGAACTGCTGCCTTTGCATAAATCTTGCTCCTGGAGCCCAGCTGCTGTTTGGCTTTGCATTATGATTTCCCATCATTAGTTTTCATTTCATCTGTAGTTTGACATTTCATCTATACATGAACTGAAAGCACCTGAACAAAACAAGCAAGGATTTGTTTGATAAGTCAAGTTAATCTTTTCAACCAGTACAAATGTAAAATTTAGCAACGTGCATGTAGATCAATTTGGCCTCTCAGGACATGCTTCGCTTCATTTTTAAGCATTCAGACTTCACACTTGATCAGACTTGAACTCAATAGTGTCATCCTACTCTTAAATCATCTTTCAACATATGTCTTTTTCCAGGTTTTTTTTTAAGCTCTGGTGCTTTAAAGGATTTAGATGATACACACAAAAAAAGAAATACATGTGCACTTCAATGCCTCTACCTTAATGTATTGACTTTGACTTACTCCATAGTAATTGAATGCCATGTTGTTGTTATTGTTCATTCGTTCAGTCGCTTCTGACTCTTTGTGACCTCATGAACCAGCCCATGCCAGAGCTTCCTATTGGCCGTCACCACCCCCAGCTCCTTCAAGGTCAAGCCAGTCACTTCAAGGATACTATCCATCCATCTTGCCCTTCGTTGGCCCCTCTTCCTTTTTCCTTCCATTTTCCCCAGCATAGTTATCTTCTCTAAGCTTTCCTGCCTTCTTGAATGCCATGATCAGACACAAATTGTGATAGGTCACATTTTCTCAGCTCAGGGAAAGGCAAGGGCAAACCGCTTCTGAACGCATTGTGCCAAGAAACCCCATGCAAGGTTTGCCTTAGGGTTTCCATAAGTCAGAAATTACTTGAAGGCATACAACAATTGCATATTGATTTGTCAGAGTTCTTTTTTTGCTAGGGAAGGAAACATAGTATTCATTCATTCAGTCAAAGGAGATGGGCATAAACCTGACATTCATAGGCAGAAGATGGAACAAGTCCTCACATGCTTTTTGGTGGTTGTATTTTATTCTGTAAATGAAGATTTGGAGTATCTTATTTTGTAACCATGTTTCTCAATCTGGGGGTCGCGAGCCCTGGGGAGGGTCATAAGGTGGTGTCAGAGAGTCACCAAAGACCATCAGAAAACACAGTATTTTCTCTTGGTCATGGGGATTCTGTGTGGAAAGTTTGGCTCGAAACCATCATTGGTGGGATTCATAATGCTCTTTGATTATAGGTAACTATAAATCCCAGTAACTACAACTCCCAAATGTCAAGGTCTAAACTCCACCAGTGTTCACATTTGGGCATATTGAATATTTGTGCCAAGTTTGATCCAGATCTATCATTGTTTGAGTCCACAGTGCTCTCTGGATGTAGGTGAACTACAACTCTAAAACTCAAGGTCAATGCCCACTAAACCCTTCCAGTATTTTCTGTTGGTCATGGGAGTTCTGTGTGCCAAGTTTGGTTCAGTTCCATCATTGGTGGAGTTCTGAATGCTCTTTGATTGAAGATTAACTGTAAATCCCAGCAACTACAACTCCCAAATGACAAAAGCAATTCCCCCACCCCAACACCTCCAGTATTCAAATTTGGGCATATCAGGTATTTTTGCCAAATTTGCTCCAGTGAATGAAAATACATCCTGCATATCAGATATTTACATTACAATACACAACAGTAGCAAAATTACATTTATGAAGTAGGAACAAAAATAAATTTATGGTTGGGAATCACCACAACATGAGGAACTGTATTAAGGGGTTGCAGCATTGGAAAGGTTGCACTGTTTTATAAAAACTCAAGGTATTTCGGCTCTATATTTTGGTTGGCCTTCTTCAGGATCTACACATTTAATCTACCAACAGGATTTTTTTGGAGTTGCTGAAAATCTCTGAACTCTTACATTATCAAAGTGTCGTTCTTGTTTAGCAGAAAACATTTCACATTGCCAGCTGGTGTTGCCAGGTTTTCAAAATTATATTACCTGACAGTTCATGCCACACAGGATGAACAATCAACATGGAACTATGAACAAATTTGTCTATCTAAATGTCAAATAACAGTGTTGATTTCTATTTATTTAGCTATATATTTCTCTGTAAAACCAACATATTGTCCATAAATGACATGATACACATATTTCTGTCCACCTCCCAAAATATAGGCTTTTAAATGTCTTTTTCAGTCTTGGCATGTTGTTTCATATAAATAAAAGGAAAGGTTTTCCAACCTGCAAATAAGGGCATCTTTTGTTGGGAAGGAACATTTCATGCAAGACCATCCAGTTTTGATTATCAATATGAGAATTATCTTCATAAAACAATCTAATATGAACCAGCATATACCTAGCAAAAATGTGCACATGAGTCAAAGGCACATATATAGTGAATTTGATTCTGTACATAAGCTCATTACTTCTATTAAGTAGAAAAGAAGAAGCCAGGTTTTTGAAAGACTGAAGCCTTTTTTGTGTTTCTAAGATGGGATAACTTTTCTTGTTATTCTTTTTCAAGGGACCTGAAACTGGACAATATTCTTCTTGATGCAGAAGGCCACTGTAAACTGGCTGACTTTGGAATGTGCAAGGAAGGGATCTTGAATGGAGTAACAACTACTACCTTTTGTGGAACGCCAGACTACATAGCTCCAGAGGTATAGCATTTTACATCTAAATGTGTGGAGAAACATACCATAAACAGAGGATCTCTCCCCTGAATTCCTTCTGTACAATCATAGTTAGATTTGTGTATGTCGCAATGGTTTGAGTGTGGCACTATGACTTAGGAGACCAGGTTCTGATTTTTGTTGGAAACCCATTGGGTGATTTACAGACTCTCAGGACCAGAAAACCCATGATAGAGTTGCCTTCAGGCAAGGGTCCCCAGACTAAGGCTTGTGGACCAGATGTGACTCTCCAAGGTCATTTATCTGGCCCCCGATGTAAAGTTTAGACTTAGGTTGCCCTAAGTCTGAAGCAACTTGAAGGCACACAACAACAACAATCCTAATTAACTTGGCTAAATACTGATAAGTTTAGGTTGGTTAACACTGTTTTTCATTTTAAATATTATATTGGTTTTTTCGTGTTCTTTGCACTACAAATAAGATATGTGCAGTGTTCATTAGAATTCATTCATGGTTTTTCAAACTATAGTTCAGGTCCCCAACCATCTGACTATAAGCTATCCTTCTGCTCAAAATATTTGAGGACCACTGACTTGAGGTCATCATAAGTCAGAAATGACTTGAAGGCACACTCGACAATAAATGTTGGTAACTAGGGGGCAACATTGCCACAGGATTTGGGAACCACACCGCTCTGTGACCTCATGGGATTACAACAATTCTCACTTATTTATTGCATTTTGATCCTGCCTTTTTTCCCAAAATGGGATTCAAGATGGCTTACAATAATTTTAAACAGTCGAGCTAAACATTATTTTATAGAAGTTTTTAAATGTATAAAAACACAATTAAACCAAATAAAACACTTGAAACATATTTAAAACATATTTTCCATTAAAGAGTAAAAAAATACAGGACACCACTTTACATACATGATTAAAATTCAAAACACCTTCCTAGTGGAATGAAAGCAGAGAGGGGGCCAAGCAGACTTCCCATGAAAGGGCATTCCACAGCCTGGAAGCATCCACAAGAAAGGCTCTCTCCTACATCCTCACCAACCACACCTATGAAGATAGTGGGATGGATCCAAAGTAATCCCCTGAAGATGCGGAAGTTCTGTGGGATCCATTAGAGCTTCTTGGAATTTTAGGATTTGCTGTAATTCCATATAGATGTCTACTTCTGGCTGAGGCAGGGATGATTTTATGCAGCCAAGGACATGCAGGAAACAGGAGATGGTGATGATATAAAGGACCTTAGTCATGGCCAAGATATGGGTACATCACTCCAAAAGATATATATCCTGAACAAACTGAGTGTCCTATGATTTGCTCGTACTGGGAAGATAATATTTGTAAATTGCAATTTGAATGGTTGATAGCCTTCATGCTTCATCATGTCAGAACTCATTGATATAATATCATCCTACTACCTTTTGTTGCTCTTGAGGAGGTGTTACTATGGGAAATGAGAAATTTAGTTCTGATGCATACAAATAGTAGGATAAAGCCACTTTCACTCAATACTAATCTCTTCCTTGTTGTATCATGACAAGAATATAAGAAGAGGCATGTCAGATCAAGTTTAAGTATAACTTAATTCAACATTCTCTTAGCCAAGCAGCTGCCTTTCGGAAGTTCACAAATAAGAGCAACAGTCCCTTTCCATTTATATGCTAGGCAACTGCTGCCTCTCATTCTGAATGTGATTTTCCTGCTTCTTGGTAGGGGGTTGGACTGGCTGGCCTATGAGGTCTCTTCCAACTCTATGATTTATTCTACTCAAAATGGTTAGCATATAGTTCATCTCGGTTGATCACCGTTGGTAGTAAAATCCACAATGAATTTGCCCATGTTACTTACCATAGTTAAGTATGTACAAAAGTACAGTATTTCCATTTTTTCTGCATCTCCAGCTTTATCAGGTGACCCAGTTCCTAATATTTGTCAAGTTAACATTGACTGGTGGTGACTCTGTGAGTGAAACAGCTCCAGGTTGCCCTATTATCAACAACCCTACTCAGGTCTTGCAAAGCTCATGGCTGTAACTCAGTCCACCTTTATCTCAATCAATCTCCTTTCCTATGCCTCCCACTTACAAACATTCTTGTCTTTTCTAATGATTACAGTCATCTAATGGCATACTCAGAGTATGATAGCTGTAGTTCAGTCATTTTGTCTTCTAGGGAGCAATCAGGCTTAATTTGCTCTAGGATCCACATTTATTTGCCTTTTTGGCAGTTCATTCTATGCATAAACCTCTCCTCCAGGTCCACATTTCTGATGAGTTGATTCTCTTCCTATCAGCTTTCTTCGCTCTCCAATGCTAATATTACAAAATAGACTATAATTTTCAGAGACACAGATATTCAGTGGTCAGACTATGATCAATCAACAGATAGGGAAGTCCAATTTATTCAGTAGATGTATTCTAATTGGGACTAATGGAGATTTGGATCACTGGATATTAAAATGGGCTTTCAGTGGAGCTGTAAAAAATATACAAATGCTTTCAAGGTTTTAAGTGGAACTCACAAACTGTTTTAAGAACCCTACACACCCTCAGTTTGGTTCCTCCTGAAATAAGAAGGGAAAATCACAAATGTGTTAATTTTTATCCATTTTCTCCCTTCTACTCTCTTTGTTTTCCTAACAGATCCTCCAGGAATTAGAATATGGTCCCTCAGTAGATTGGTGGGCGCTGGGTGTCCTCATGTATGAAATGATGGCTGGGCAACCTCCCTTTGAAGCCGACAATGAAGACGACCTTTTTGAGTCCATCTTGCATGATGATGTCCTGTATCCGGTGTGGCTTAGCAAAGAAGCCGTTAGCATTTTGAAAGCCGTAAGACACCCTCTTCCCTTCTATCTTTTTTTTTTTTTTGTAAAAAGATATCTATCTGTCTTCTTTCTTCAATCTGAATTTTCCTACAACAATTAAAGGACAGTCACCTCTGGGAGTTCAGCCACAGTTCAGAGGCCGATGACGGTATTAAAGGGGTCCAGGATGAATTACACTTCTTGTGGGAAAGGGACAAAATGTTTGTGTTCCTTGTGGCCGTATTACTGTATAAAACTATGCACTTGAGAATCATGTTTCAGGAAGGAGGGGGAAAACACAAGCAAACTCAAGTGCTTTATCAAGCTGACGTTGCACATTGCATGACTGCTATAGAGGGGAAAAGATTATGTAATTAAAGAAATACAGTCCACATATTTATATTGGGCCACAATCCAAGACACACTTAACAAACCAGAAACCTACTCTTGAACTTTGTTAACTTAGTTCAAGGAGGAAATCATGCAACCTTCCAGCCCTTCTGGACTACATCTCCCAGCAGCCTTAGCTAACTCATCCAATGGTGAGGAATGCTGGGAGTTGTGCTCCAATAAATCTGGATGTCTATGTGATTCCCAGTCCTGACTTAAATATACAACAGGACCTCCATTTTATGGAAGCAAACTTCATAGCCAGACTGGGGTTACTTGAAACCGTGGATATGAGTGAACACCATTAAGGGTTGTTGTAGGTTTTTCAGGCTGTATGGCCATGTTCTAGAAGCATTCTCTCCTGACATTTTGCCTGCATCTATGGAAGGCATCCTCAGAGGTTGCAAGGTCTGTCGGAAACTAGGAAAATTGGGTTTATATATCTGTGGAAAGTCCAGGGTGGGAGAAAGAATGCTTGTCTGTTGGAGCTAGGTGTGAATACTTCAATTGGCCACCTTGATTAGCATTTGATGGCCTGACAGTTTATAGGTATGACTTGTTACTGCCTGTGGGAATCTTTTGTTGAGAGGTGATTGGGTGGTCCTGATTGTTTCTTGTCTGGAGTTTTGTTCTTTATTTACTGTTATAATTTTAGAGTTTTTTTTAATACTGGTAGCTAGATTTTGTTCTTTTTCATGATTTCTTCCTTTCTGTTAAAATTGTCCACATGCTTGTGGATTTCAATGGCTTCTCTGTGTGGCCTGACATGGTAGTTGTTTGAGTGCTCCTGACATGGTAGTTGTTCGAGTGCTCCAGCATTTCTGTGTTCTAAAATAATATGCTGTGTCCAGGTTGGTTCATCAGGTGCTCTGCTATGGCTGACTTCTCTGGTTGAAGTAGTCTGCAGTGCCTTTCATGTTCCTTGATTTGTGTTTGCCCACTGCAGCATTTGGTGGTCCCCATATAGACTTGTCCACAACTGCATGATATACGGTAGACTCCTGCAGAGGTGAGGGGATCCCTCTTGTCCTTTGCTGAATGTAGCATTTGTTGGATTTTCTTAGTGGGTCTGTAGATAGTTTGTATGTTGTGTTTCCTCATCAGCTTCCGTATGTGGTTCCCTTGATGTATGGCAAGAACACTTTTCCTCTGGGTGGATCTTTGTCTTTACTCTCATGGTTTGTTCTCAGTCTTGCAGCTCTTCTGATGTCTGTAGTGGAGTATCCATTGGCCTGTAAAGCTCAGTTTAGGTGGTTCAGTTCATCTTGGAGGAGGTGGGGTTTGCAGATTCTTTTTGCATGGTCTGCCAGGGCTTCATTGGTGCTTCTTGGTGACCCGATTGTTGATCTGGTATGCGGATAACTAGGACATCTAGAAATTGCATTTTCTTTTTTCATGGTGAATTGGATGTTTGGGTAGCTGCTGTTAAGGTGGTCCAGGAACCTGTTTAGTTCTTCTTGTCTATGGCTCCAAATGATGAAGGTGTCATCCACATATCTGAACTATATAGTGGGCTTTTTTGTTGCTGTTTCCAGCAACAAATACATTGAACACTATTAAATTAGAGTTGTGTCAAAAGGCCTTGAAATTCCCTGAGAGGTACTCAGTCTAGGAATTTGCTAAGTCCTCCAGTGTATTTTGTGATAACTTCCAGAGAAAGCATACCATAGAATCACCTGGAAGAGCTAGCAAATTCCTATAAGGGCCATTTTCCCCTTGGATGCAAGTAACTGAAACTGAATAACGCTTCTATGGTTAATCGTATATCATATTAATTTTGATGTGAATTATTCCTTAAAGGTTGCCTAGGCTTACATTCTGCAAATGTTATATGCTTTCTTAGCATTTGAAAGTTTTCAGTTGACTTGCCCCCTTTTTAAAGTATTATAATAGTTATGGTTAATGGTTAATTTAGTAGGTGTTGGCCTCTATGGTCCAGTAAAAGAGGCATGAACTGTTCGTTTAGAACAAAAGAATAGCTCTGTTCTGCTGTTTGGTTTGTTTTTTAAACTATAATTATGAATATATCTACCCTTCATTAAATAAATGGATTCTGACAGTGAACTAACTTTTAAAACAAATTTTAAAAAATCCTGTCCACCCAACTCCAAATAAGTGCATAGGTTTTCAGTTCTCTGAAAAGCAACAATATGAACATTTGAGAGAGAGATACCAGCAAGCAGAGGGGATAACCAGAAGTTTGTAAAAGTAGCAAAGATGTTTAGTACTTTAAAAAACAAACCCTCAGGAAGGAAAGCCACTCCTTCTCCCAAAACAAGCTCTTCAGGGCAAAACATGCTCACTGCACATATAATTCTGACCACAGGAAGCCAGAAACCACAGGGAAAGGAAAGAGAAACTGAGTATCCAGGAAGAGACATGGCTGGCTGGAAACTCCCTACGCTGAAACACGGGTTTGCCAGATACATTCTAGCCCCTTCTACACTGCCATATACAATCCAGATTATCTGCTTTGAACTGGATTATATGGTAGTGTACACTCAGATACACTCAGATAAGAGGCTGCGGTGGCACAGTGGTTAAATCGCTAAGCTGCAGAACTTGCTGACCGGAAGGTCAGTAGTTTGAATCCACAGGATGGGGTGAGCTCCTGTCTTTAGCCCCAGCTTCTGCCATTTAGCAGAACATGCAAATGTGAGTAGATCAATAGGTACTGCCTCGGCAGGAAGGTAACAGCGCTCCATGCAGTCATGCCGGCCACATGGCCTAGGGGGTGTCTATGGAGAACGCTGGCTCTCCGACTTAGAAATGGAGATGAGCACCCCCCCCCCTTAGAGTTGGACTTGACTAGACTTAATGTCAAGGGGAAACCTTTACCTTTGCACTTAAATAATCCAGTTCAAAGCAGATAATGTGTAGAAGGGACCTCTGTCTATACTAATACCAACAGGATTTTTTGAGAATAGAAGTTTCTGTAAAATTACAGCAAATTCAATAAATTCTCAAAAGGGAATAGATTCCCAGATCCTGGTATAGGCAGCTATCATAATTCTACTTATATTCTAGAAAGAATGTAAGACTGAACATTTTCCCCCATCCCAAGCCCACCTCCAGCTTTCTTCTTCATGCTGCATTGGTTAATTACACTATGTAACATGATTTTGTTCCTGGGTTATAAATGGATCTATCATAAAAACACGGGGAATGTTTATTAAACTGCAAAAACTTTGTTTTTGCGGGGTATCCCACAGCACATTTTGCTATAGTTGAAAAATTAGTTTTCAATGAATATCTCATCGAGTCTCAACCAATTCAACATGGTTTTTTTTTTTCTGAGATGCAAATAACATGACGAGATGCCATATTTTGCAATCACCTATTGTGTCAAATAAGAAAGGTGTGACAGGGAATACAGAACTTCCTGAAAAAGCAGATAATTTATCCTGAGCTTAAATGCAGTGTTTTGAAGGATAAGCTACTGGAATATAATACAACAAGACCCCCATATCTGGAGGAGATATGTTCCTGGCCAGACCATAGTTACCTGAGACCATGGATAAGACCAAACGTCTCAAAATTTGCTTACTTCCAGACCCACCACAGTATAGAGTTAATCTGCAGAACCTAGAAATTCATGGAGAGATATTCTCTCTAGGAATTCATTACATCTTTCAACTCAACCCCATGGTAACCTCTGAGGGAAGCATACCACAAATTTCTAGAAAAACCATTTTTCTTCAGGTGCAGGTAAGTGAAACTGCAGATTAGGGTTTCAAGGTTATGGCTTTCTTACTGTATAAGAAAAACATGCTATCCAATCTTGACATAAAAATATTTCTACGTCTACTGTTAGGTTGGAGTTTAGAATAAAATGCGGCAAAGATCTTAGGTCCATTGGATGGAGTACTGCCACCCAGAGGAACACTTCATGGCCTCAACATAAAATCCATGGGGCTGTAAGATTTGAGTTACCTTTGTGACCCATGGAATTCATGGTGGTTTCATAACCACTGTTGAGGTTAACAAAGCAGTACCATTTCACTCAGGAATGATTCTAGTTTAATTCCCAAAGAAAAGGGGATGAGAGAAAAGAGAAAAGAAAGCCTTCTTATCAATAGATTTTAAGGGGGCTTAGTGGCAGAAGCGTCTTCTTTTCCTTGTACTTTAGTGGCATGGTGTTAAACCAAGGAGCAGGAAAAACAGAGGAAATGGCGGGGCGTCTATGTACTTGACTGCCGAATATTAACAAGGGATTAGATTTGGAACGCTTTGTTTCCTTACATTGTATTGTTAGACATGGGTTTTCTCCATCAGGCACTGTAAATCAAAGCCCTGCTTAGACTTCTAAAAGCATTTTTGAGTCACTCTTGCAGAATAGCCTTTGGTGCCCATGAAAAGTATTTTCAATGCTGCATTTTCTTTGCAGTATTTATCTTTGTCTTCCAGAAATACTATACAATCTCTGCAACCAGGGCTGCTTTGAAACTAAAAGCTGTGAGAATCTTATATTTTTAGTTTCTCTAAAGGAAACTTTGCAGTGCTCTTTTGGCCAAGGTCCCATCCATTTCCAGAGCTTTCTTGACATTAGACAGCCCAGAAGTTATTAAAATGTTTAAGTATCTTGTGACTTCTGGGAATTCAAAACCTTTATTTAAGGCTTAGACTTAATTCCCTTAAAAGATGAGAATAACACGGAGAATGGAGGAACTGCAGCTTAGCTCTGCACGCAAAAGGCCCTAAAATTATCCCTGGCAGCTCAAGAGCAGACCAGAAGCCTGAAGTCCTCCAGATGGTGACCAACTATCACATCAACCATCCTTTATCAGAGCTTGGAAAATCAGTTTGTGTGTGTGTGTGTGTGTGTGTGTGTATGATTTTTTTTACATGAGAACAGGTTGTTATGTTGTTCATTGGTTACCTTCCTTTTGAGTTACTTATTTGTTTTGAGATACACTTTAAAATGGAAATCTTCCCAAAGTACTTCGAAAAAGTAACAGAGTAGTATCCAAAGATACTTAATCCATTATTTAATTCAGTAACAAAAGAATTTAGCAACATTATAGTCTGTCATGCTACTTTTTCAAAAGTAACTATGTTAGTAGTTGTTACTGTTGTTATCAAAAGCAGTAAAGTGTTACAAATCATAGCATTTATTTTGATACTCTCTCTCTCTCACCATTGGCCAGGTTTGCAAAAGCTAGTGGAAACCATAGATTCCAGAACTGTTTTAATCTTGGCAGGCAGGCTTTTAATTTTTCTTATCTGCAGGTGTTTGCTGGAGGTTGTCAAAGTAAGGATGTTGAAGCATCCTTAAATATGAATCCATATTTGAGGGTTTGACTTTTGTGGATTTGATTATCTGCAGGTTTGATTAAAATGTTCACACGAGGAATCTATAGGCCCTCCAGTGTGATTCTGTGGTCAACTCAGCAGAAGGGGTATAATATTGTTACTGATGAAGCCCAGAATATATTCCTTTTGTTGTAGTATCACTACAGAAAGTTAGATCAGACCAAGTCAAACTGTAGGCTTGTGCATGGGTCCACTTTAGCCATTTCCCTTCAGTCAATCTGGCTTCTTTGGCTTCGTCAGGTGGCCATAACGGCAAGGACCCAGCCATCACATTTTTCACCCATTATGAGACCATGTGGCAGCCGCTCACGGCTTCTCCTTCCCTATTCGGCATCATGCAGGCATGCAAAGAGACTGATGTGTGCTGCTTCCCTGTGAGCCCTGCCTCTTAGGCCAGTCAGAATAGAGGAATGCCATGATATGTCTTACGCAAGCTGTGTCTGCGTCCTTAACCCCGATCATAGAATCATAGAATCAAAGAGTTGGAAGAGACCTCATGGGCCATCCAGTCCAACCCCCTGCCAAGAAGCAGGAATATTGCATTCAAATCACCCCTGACAGATAGCCATCCAGCCTCTGTTTAAAAGCTTCCAAAGAAGGAGCCTCCACCACACTCCGGGGCAGAGAGTTCCACTGCTGAACGGCTCTCACAGTCAGGAAGTTCTTCCTCATGTTCAGATGGAATCTCTTCTCTTGTAGTTTGAAGCCATTGTTCCACGTCCTAGTCTCCAGGGAAGCAGAAAACAAGCTTGCTCCTTCCTCCCTGTGGCTTCCTCTCACATATTAATGCATGGCTATCATATCCCCTCTCAGCCTTCTCTTCTTCAGGCTAAACATGCCCAGCTCCTTAAGCCGCTCCTCATAGGGCTTGTTCTCCAGACCCTTGATCATTTTAGTCGCCCTCCTCTGGACACATTCCAGCTTGTCAATATCTCTCTTGAATTGTGGTGCCCAGAATTGGACACAATATTCCAGGTGTGGTCTAACCAAAGCAGAATAGAGGGGTAGCATTACTTCCCTAGATCTAGACATTATGCTCCTATTGATGCAGGCCAAAATCCCATTGGCTTTGGCCTGCATCAATAGGAGCATAGTGTCTAGATCTATGAAACCCGATGCTGAAACCCGGCTCCCTTGAAGGGAAAAAAATGAAAGTATCCAAGGAAGTATGCTATCTTAACCCTGTTGCTGAAATCTAAGTTCCCTTGAAGGGAAAAAAGGAAAGGATCCCAGGAACAGAAAGGGGAACCTCGTAAATTCCCCATTACCGCCAATGGGCTGGATCTATCTGTATTTTTCGGCTGCAGACCTAAAATGGCTATCCGGCTACCCCTCTGTTTTTGGAAGGCACACAAAAACAGATACGGTCTACCAGAATCCAGCCAGGAGAAATGGATCAAGATTCGGTTGATATACACAAACCTATCAAAGTGACTTGGCTTGATAGTTGCAGTTTGCCAATATAATCCACCCACACACACACAGTATAGATAATATTGGATATATTTTGTTTTTGTTCTAGTTCATGACAAAAAATCCAAATAAGCGACTTGGCTGTGTGGCATCCCAGAATGGTGAAGATGCCATTAAGCAACACCCATTCTTTAAGGAAATCGACTGGGTTCTTCTAGAACAAAGGAAAATCAAGCCACCCTTCAAACCTCGGATTGTAAGTAGTGATTTGAGTTTATACAAGAGAAAGTGGTTGAAAGTGTGTAGCATACCAGCTGATTGATTTCATTTATGATATTCAGAGTGCAATATTGCAAAAGCTCATATGGTGGAATATGCCCTGTGCTAAATATAATCAAGGGCTTGGTTTCTTCAGAGGTAAGTGTCATGTTAGTGAATGATGCAGTGAACTGGAAAAAAAAACATTTCATCTCTCCTACTAACTCATGGGATCCTGTTTTTGAAAAAGTGGGTCCACACATTAAATCTCTAAGAGGATACCTGTTCTCAGCTAAATTTTTATCATGAATTGATTAGGAAACTTATCCCACTGCCACCTTTTCATCACTAAACTCACAGGTAAGATAATCATATGTTGACTATCTTCTACTGCATTATTCTGAGCATATGAATTTACTATATGTTTCCATGGTATCTCTAATCAAAACATATCCATACTGGAATGGACATTCACTCCAAATATATACTGCAACAGTCTCTACACTAGGGATGCTTTGATCTGTGGTATTTATAAAAATAACAAAGAGAAAAGACTTCACTTGAGAGACATGCCAGTGGGATTTGCCAGTTCAGGGAGATTTCAATCCCTTTTACAGCCAATGTTTCTGTACACAGAACAGTCCTCTCCTTTTTTTTCTTTTTCCCACCAATCATATTGCATTGACTTATTGAGCTATTGGCTGGGGCTAAGGATATTTTTAGCAGCTTCTCCTTTGACTAGATATATAGTCTTAGAATTCAGTTAATTTTGATAGCACTTGAGAGTTTGTGGAGACT